>NW_009711030.1:0-5388 GCF_000703405.1 Apaloderma vittatum | reverse complement strand
GGGACTGAGGAGGACGAAGATGCTGAGGAGCTGCAGAGGGAAGGCTGCAGGGTGGAGAGGAGGCAAAGCCCTGGACTTGGTGGTAGGAAAAGTAGCCGCCAAGCTGGGCTGGACACAGGCTTTTCAGCAAGCCAGTGGCCACTGTGTGTGTCTGAGCTTTTTAGGGAATTCTGGCAGTCTTCTGCCTGAGAAAACTCTTTATGCTATCTCACCTTAATTGACTTAAGTGTCCCCAGGACCTCTCTTTGAGAGGCAGCTACCACCAGCAAAGTGGGTTTGTGAGTGCTGGAATCACCCACAGGAATAAATCTTTGCTTTCTCATGTTTTAGAACCTGCAGCGATTTTGGGGTTTTTTTCAGTTTGTTTTTTTTTTCTACCAGCAAAAGACAAGAGTTTGTTGCCGTTCCTGTTGTTTATATAAAACATAACATCAGCCAGTATCCTGTTGTAAGTAAAAGGAACAGTTCTGATCCAAAATAGATTATCTCTGAAGTAAACCTACATTGTGCTAAGATGTTTTCCAAAGCGCTGCTCAAAATGGCTGTGATAAATCAACATATAGCAGACCTGACAGCTTTAAGAATACGTGGACACAAGTCTTCATCATCCTCAAACTTCAAGTATAAACACTGAATGGAAATTGCTATAATGACAGGAGATCACATCAAGTGTCCTACAGCTACACAAGATAGTATGCATACAAAACAAAAAGAAAATCCTACTCACAAGGATTGATAAATGACTTTTCAAAAAAGATGAAAATAGAAAAAATCTGTCTCCATAAGATTTTCACAGAGGTCGAGTGGTTTGGGTTCCTCCATTAAGATACTTCACTAATATACCTCAATATACATCCGACCCGTTACCATGCTCGGCTCCTGGATCCCCACCTTTTGCACAGTGGTCACTCCTTGCTGCTTGCTGTCACTGGCTGTGTGGCAATTGTTCTTAATAAGCCTCGATTTCTGCAAGTAAAGTGAAAGTCATTACTTCTTCCGGAGTGTTCAGTCTAGGTGGCCATCCTGTGAATGTTCATGTTGGAGGTGGGAAACATGGTTTGCAAATGCAGTGATCCAGAACATGGAGTTTTCTGTTCTTCCCTGTGACAAGATCTTCTGGGGAGCTTCAATGGAGGTGGGGAAACTATGGCATCCATGGATGCTTCTTCTTCCTACTTTGCAAATTTATCTGAAGCTTATTACAATGAAGTAGCCTTTTCTGAGGAAATAACGAGGTGGATGAATGATGGCAGAGAGGGGGGATGTGGTCTACCTTGACTTCAGTAAAGCATTTGACACAGTCTCCCACAGCATCCTCATAGATAAACGGAGGAACTGTGGGCTGGATGATCGGGTAGTGAGGTGGACTGCAAACCAGCTGGAGGAAAGAAGCCAGAGGGTCGTAGTCAATGGGGCGGAGCCTAGTTGGAGGCCGGTATCTAGTGGAGTTCCTCAAGGGTCAGTACTGGGGCCAATATTATTCAATATATTCATCAATGATTTAGATGAGGGAATTGAGTGTACTATCAGCAAGTTTGCTGATGACACTAAACTGGGAGGAGTGACTGACACACCAGAAGGCTGTGCTGCCTTCAGTGAGACCTGGACAGACTGGAGAGTTGGGCAGGGAATAACTTGATGAAATACAACAAGGGAAAATGTAGGGTCCTACATCTGGGCAGGAACAACCCCAGGTTCCAGTATAGGTTGGGGAATGACCTGTTAGTTGCAGAAGACAAATGCTCCGCACATGCACACGTAGGTGTGGCGGGGGTGGAGAGGGGCAGATAATGGGATTCAGAAGAAAATGATGAATGTGACTTGCATGACTCTCCCCACTCCTAATAGGAGACTCTTCTCTTTTGCTGGTTGGCTGTAAAGCTGCTTTTCCTCTGCAGCATTCCCAGTGTCAGTTACTGTAGTAGATAAATGAGCTTATGTCAAAAAAGAGGAAAAAGACAAGTTTCTGTCAATTAAAAGATTCCCTGTGATGGACACTGTGGTTTCCAGTTAAAGTATCCGTCATGCAGGAAACATTTTTCACTAACCCATCTGCAGCAAGAAGAATCTTAACAGAAGGTATTCATCTCTACAACTGATGAGTAAGTGTCATTGCGTGATACGTTGTGAATATTAAGCCCTAAACATTCTGTTGTAATGTGCAAGAAAGCCTGGGGAGGGCACAGGAGGCATCCACGCTGTGCATGACGTGTCTCCTGTGTGTGTTTGATCCTTCTTTTTATATACATGGATCATCTCACCTGATGTTTTAATCTCCTTTTGTCTCTTTGATTAATGAAGAGTGTGCATGGTCTGTGTTAACGGAAAAAAAGCCAAGAACTGATTCCAAGTCTATTCCAAATTTATAATGTGCAAATGTTGTAGAATACCGATAAAGCAAAAGGAATGCTGAAAGAAAATGAGGAAAAATATAAAAATGGATAAGCAGAAGAATTTGTATTTTGAGACCCCATTCTTTTTCTTAGAAAAGCTACATTCTCAAGTGCAATAAATAATCATCAACAGGGACTTTTGAACTGATACTTAATTTGTGTTTTCGAAAGCTTTACAGATGCCAGAAAAGATGCTTTAACAAGTTTGACCTCATTTTAAAACATAATTACCTGTTGAATGTCAGAGGCTTCCTACCCTTTTTTTCATAAATAGTTTTGTTTTACACTGAGAGGTTTTTGTTCTTGCTTAAACAAGAGTCTTATAACAGAAAATCCTGTGGCTTTTGAGGGGCTGAGGGTTTTCACCTTCTCTATAGACCTTTTTTTCTTTTTTTTTTTCACCTCAGAACCTCAATCATATCTTGTGTTTGGTTATATGATGGTGTATTACTGAACATAACACACCTTTTCTCTCTATTTCACTCCTATATTCAGTCAGGATGCTCTTTTGGTCCAGCAGTATGAAACAACCGCAGTATGTGTTAGGAAGCCCATTATAAACCTGCTTAATGCTGCCGCGCTGCAATCTCTCATCTGTCATCTCAGCAGCCAAATGTTAATGTGACATCTGCTCTCCCTAATTCCAATCACTGTCCACAATGTCTCTGCACACAAATAATTTATCCTGCTTACAATATCAGTTTCCCAGAGAATATGCCACTTCCATAAACATAATTAAGTTGTTTATTAGGAGAAACCTTAAAAGGGCGAGAGTAACACCCTTAACAGTCTTCCAGGCAACATTTGGAACACCTGAGGCCATTTCCCCATGTGTTTATCTCAATAATCCCCCCAAGTATTCTGCAGCTCTAAGAATGGGCTTTGATGACTCTCTAAATCAGTGTTAAACAGATGGAATTACAGTTATGTCTTACTAATGCATTAGATTGAAATCTCTCATTATAGCAAAAAAAAATTATCCACGGTCACTAGGGAACCAGCAATTCCACTTTGCCTGATTTTCCTCATTACATCTTATAATTAGAGTGATAGGTGCTGGTAGAATATTTCGTCATCAGCATTTCAAGATGATCTTCTGCCTAAACTGAATTAGTATCACCTAAACTCATGCACCATCTTCTTTTTCATAAATGCACAAAGACTACTGGCCCAGTTAAGCAACATGCCAGAACTGGTAGGGCGTATAAGCACTCCTAAACTTCATTTTTTTACTACTGGTACATTGAAATAGAGATATATTTTTCAACATTTCAGATTTTATTCTCTTTCTTACTGTCTCCTTATCCCATTGAAATGAACATCAAATATGTTTTCTGGCAAAGCACGACATAATTTTCCACAAACATGTTTTTCCTCAGTTATGGTGCATGAAAATTTCACAGCTGGTAAAGACCATGGTGGTGGTTATAATTGAGAGTGTGTATTTTAACTGAGGGGTGAGGGTCGGTGATTGTCAGTCATATGAAATGGAGTAAGTGCAGGAAAAATCTTCAATGACAGCATCTTCAAAGCCAGGAGGAAGTCTAATTAGCGTGGGACTATGTGAGACACAAAAGATTACTGCACCTGAGGCAGAAAATCCCTTTCTAAACATGCAAATCACCTTTCCCACCTGCCTTTCATAATGACCACCACTGTTTTGTAGTGTTGTGTCTAAGAACAAATGTTGATATCTACTGAAACTTAAGAAATCATTCTTCTGTGTAGTCATCTACAATTTATTGGTGAAAGAAAAGTGACTGACTTTCGTTGCATGTTGTTTACTGTTAAATACATAAACAAATCTGTCAGTATCAAAACTGCAAGCTATTTAAAAATAAATCATTGTACGGTTTTAATGGTATCATAAGTTTGTATGAAATGCATAGAATACTATGGTGATATACTAATATAGGCATATACCTCAATTTAATGTAAAAAAACCCCCCAATTTATGCAATTCCTCAGTTTTAACACTGTCATTCCAGGTGACATGTCTGTGCAGATTAGGGCTTTTTTATCTCTAACTCTTCTACATTTTAAAATAGGATTTGCTCCAGCAAAACATAATTACTGATTCTATTAAATGTATCTGTCCCATCAGAAGAGTGCATGGAAAATAAAATGAAACATGAAATTGGTAAACTATTTAAACACTTCCTTATTTATGTATCTTAGTGTTTTTTTCAGCCAGATCAAAGATAATAAGAAATATATTGCTTAACACACTGTGAAATTTTATTCTCTAGTAATACGGGGTGTGCAAAATCGTAGGTTTCTAGCCTGTAGGCACAGGATCAATTATATTTTTCCTCATTGACTTAGTGGGATGAAGGCTTTCATCTTGATTATTTATCTATTCGTATCACTTTTCTTTCAAGCAGCAATCAGTAACCAGAAGTTCATTAAAAGTTGTTTAATGAGTGATTAAGGACAAATAAGAGGCTTCATTCATCTATTCTGTGTTTAAACAGTGAGTAATGGAGTGATTTATTAAATAACACCAGAGGTTAACTAGACAGCACATCTGAAAGTGTTCCCTCCGCTTTGTACTTCCGTCGCTATTGCAGTTTCAGCCTTTTTCTCGCACTTACAGCAACCTTCAGTTAAATATGGGCTAAGCCAAAGCCTCTTGAAATAACTAGAAAGGCGTTTATCTGGGCCCTTCTCTCTCTGAGGAAGCAGCAGCACTGGGGACAAGAGATTTTCCTGCAGTGCGCTGCTGGAACCACGTTCAGCACCTGCACTTCACCCTGGAAAATGATTTAAGGGGTCTCTGCACATGGCTCTGTCCATTTTAATGGGATCTTGTAGAATGGTGCTCATATCGCGCGTGAAGTGGCTGTAGTTCGGCAAGGAGCGGTCTGGGGAGAAGGTAAGGAATCGCTCAGCAGCGAGAGCCGAGGTCCACAGCTCTAAAAGGCTGACAGCCAGGCAGGTCTGAAGGGCCAATGTCTAGACGTGAATTAATGTTAGTGATATTGCCCTGGGTGTG
>NW_009711029.1:18020-67898 GCF_000703405.1 Apaloderma vittatum | reverse complement strand
CGTTCAGTCCTACCGACCGCCGACAGGGGGAAAAGAGAGACAGCGAGGGTGGTCATCCCCCTCTCCTTTGGTTAGCATGAAATACAGAGATACAAAACTTCCCGGAAAAACTTCGAGTCCTCGGGGCTCGGCACAATGTTCTCGCAGCCTTCCAAGACCTCTTCCCTTCTGCCCCCTTCGAGCCCCTCCCCACTGAGGCTGAAACTCCTTACACAACTTGGTATTGTGGGAAGTGTCCTCACATTGTCTTACTTGAACTGCGTGATCTGGGAAAATGTCTAGAAACAAGCATTTAGTCTCATTTTGAATGACTATGTAGGCAAACGTCTTCCATATTTAATAGCAACATCATCAGCTGCAAAGGACAACCCCTTGCCAAGTTAAGCCCTCCAACTCTAGCAGATATTTTTGTTTTCAGATATTCCTGTTGAGGTTTCAATACTCATTTCTAATGGCAGGCTCTGGATTATTTCCTTTTGACCGTGTACTAACAAGGAAAGTACTAAAAGCATCTGTGATTTACATAGACATTAATGAACCGTTTCAGGAGTTACCTGTAGCGTATCACTTTCTTAGATGGACTACTAGCGCAGAAACAAAGGCTTGAAGAAATATCCTATGTCTCTGGGAAAGTCGCACTAGTAGCACTTTGATGGGGTGGTGCACCAGCACACGGTATCAGTATTTCTGTATTGGCACAGCAGTTGCAGTGTGTGCAGCCATAGAGACTGAGAATTCAGGCTCCAGAGATCTCTGGTTATGCAATGGTATAATACAACATATGTGGGTGGGTGTAAGCCTGAACCCAAAACAGCATGGTTACTGAAGATACACTGCATCGCTGGTGCTCATACGGCTGTTCCCTCACGGGTTCAGTCACTATGTGTTGAATATTCTGCTGTAGACAAGGCAAAAAGATTTTTTTTTTCTCCTCTCTAACGTATCTGAAATTATCGAAAGTACAAGCAAGTGGCTTGACATTTTGTAGCTTCCTGCAGAGGATTCTCACACCCTACACTAAAAACAGAACTGTTTATTCAGAGCATCTCACAGTCTCCCCGTGTAGCCTGTTGATTTGTTGCTCTTGTGGATGGTAAGGAGGGGCAGAATTCAGATTTCACTGACAGCATTAGCTCTAGTACTACCTGGCTTATAAGTACTACTAGTGGGATTTATGTGGGATTTTTTGTACAGAAATGTAGTAGAGGGTTGTTTTAATGTAATTGAACAGCAGAAGTTCACAAATTTTTAAAAGACTGAGTTAAGAAGAAGCTGAAACCAACAGGAGAGTTTTATTATTGTGGTATGAAAGCCCTTGTAACCTAAATTATTACTATAATAGTAGAATCGTAATAGCTCAAAAGGTTGTAAATGAGATGACGTCCTGCAGTTAAGTTTTCAATAGAGTAAGGAAACAAGTGTGTGTGAGGAAGAAACCTTTTACTGCAGGGAGACGTTCTAGAAAGTGTGCTGGCAATCCATACCAGAGGTCATGTTGACTGTCCAGAGAAAAACAAGATTTCCTCATCACAGTCAATACACAACTGACAGTCACATTTTGTCCTGGTCATGTCAGCATTGAAGTATTAGTAACCTCTCAGGAAATTCTTAACATTGATCTGTCTGCCAACTGTTAATTATCAATATCTGTCCACCATCAAGCACTGCCCTTTAATTAAGATGGCTTTTCCAATCGTGTTTGCTCTATGTAGTCTTAGTCCACTGGCCAATATATCAGGCTTTCTTAATTTAACATGAACATTAATGAATTACATATTTTAATTGTTTATTGGGTGAAACAGTTTGAGGGCACAGGAAATACTTGTTCAGCTACCTGTGGAAATCTTGAAAGAAAACAAAGATACTTCAGTATGATCATAGGAAATACCAGTTTGTTCTGTTGATTATAATGTGGCCAAGAATGATTTAAATGCTCATTGGAAGTTATCAGAGACACTTCATATTTAGAATATGTGTTCAATCTAGGTTCTATAATTTTGTTGTCACACAGGTCTGATTTTTTTTATTATTTTTTTAGTGGCTCCTTATATGTAATAATTCTATTCTTCATCAGCTTGAATAGGTTGACTAGGTAGATCAGCAGGGGGACACAGCTCTTTAACAGTGCCATTGGTACAGATCCAGCTGAAGTCATGAAGTAGCTGGCTTAATGAATCATTAACAGAATTCAGAACATTTTATTTCTACGCCACTGGTGCAAATCCAAGTAAGGTCAAGAGACTAGCTGGCTCAGTGGTTCAGTAATAGGAAACAGACTTCTACCTCCAGCTTACTGATGCAAGTCTGTAAATTTGAGGGCATTAAAATAAGTTTTCTAATGTTTGAGGGCATAATATTTGAGGGCATAAAATAAGTTTTCTAATGCAGCCATTGGTTTAAAGTCAATCTGTTCCACGTGAGTATTTTCTCGTAAGTTTCAATAGCCTGTATTGATCCATAGATTTTGAAAAAGAATGGTATAAACAATTTCTGTGTAGCCATTGATGTAGCACAATATTCATGACTCTAAAAGAAGGTACAGGATGTGATTTCTCCAAGCAATCCCTTCCCTTAGGGAAGTGTCTAAAGAAAAGGTGGGATGCACACTACATTTTAGCTATGTAAGGCTAGCAAACCATCTGAATTTCCTAGTGTCCTAGTGGCCCATACCACAGTCCATCCTTGCCACATTCTAATCAGGAGTAGGAACTCAGCTTCAGTGACTGTCCTAACTACGAGTGGGAGGGAAAGTGTGTTTCGCTTAGGAGAAAGGTGCATGCTGGCCTTGTGCTGCACCAACATTTGCAAGGTCAGACTTGCCTATTAAGTAAACAGTCTATGTCTGTGAGATTACAGAATGAGAGTTGTTGACTCTTCCACCTGGTAACAAAGTGTATCATGATATAGCTGATGCCTAATTGCAATATGGGCATTTACAGCAATGACAGGAGTACGGAAAACGCCGAAGGAAAGGTGGCCCTAACAGACATCCACGCATACAGCCTGTTTCCCTCATTGCCTCCTCCTACTTAGCTACCTACTGTGGTGTAACTTTGGAAATGGCACCGTATGCTCAAGAATACAACCTCACATATATTCTCAGAAACATCTGGAAGAGCAAAGTTTACTGAGCTTACATGGTATGACTTTGACAGCTCTATGATAGTGACAAGCATGTGAGTTATCTCCAATCCAGTTTACTTGCAGCCCTGCAGCCCTTTTTTTGTGTTTTTTTTGTACTCATACTCTCGTCAGACTGTAAAAACAAAAGCTCTTCCTTCCTGATCATCCTGCTCAGGAAAAAGGTTACAGTAGAACTGTATCTTCTAATTATTTAATTCACAAAGCAGCCTGTCTCCTATTTGTCTGAGATTTCAGTTGCTCTTTTGCTACTCAGTTGAAGCAATGTTTCTGTCTCTACAAGACTTTGGACATGAATGTGCTGTAGGTCTCTGTCTAGGGCATGTTAGATCAGTGTGTTTTGTTGCCTTATGCAGACGTACACCCATCTGGCCAGACTTTTTAAGACAGAATCCAAGAAGTGCCAGGCAGGGAAGTTCCAAACTGAAGTATACCCTCAGATTCGTACTGGTACTGAGGGTTTGAATCTATCACTTGAAGAGCAGTGGAGGTCCTGCAGATCCTGTGCAAAGGATTATCTTTTGGTTCATATTCATTATTTTTTGTCCATCATCCACTGAGCTGGTCCTACTACAATCTCATTTCTCTGTACCACCCTAAAGAGGATACACCAGATGTTTTGCTGTAGTTATTCTCATCTGCCAAGGCAAGCTTTTCTTGAAGAACAGTACACTAGAAAAGGGCTTCTGTTCTTTCAGAATAATTTGGAAATTGTGCCAGCTGAAAGTAATCTTTTGGGACCTTTGCAGGGATAAGAAGTTTGACACTCCTCAGTATTCTTCTGGGTCACTGCAGCCCTTACCAAAGATCCTCCAGTGCACAGCCCATCTGAGAGGAGATCCAAGGTCTTTGAGGTAGGTATGCAATACATGTGCCATCTGAATACAAATGCAGTTCAGTTGATTCGCTACTAGTACGGGTGCCTGACGAAAATAAATGAATCTTAGTATGACTCCACGAGTGGTGTTGACGCTTTCAATTGTCTGTCCTTCGTTTGCTGCAAAACAGTAGCTATTTTAGAAAAGCAGTTGATGAGTTTAGCATACACAGAGAGTAGACAGATTTAAAAGACATCTTACTGGAACATTCTATTTTTGAGATTTCACTTCGACAAAACTGCCTCATTAAGGGCTTGGATATGAAAAGCAGGAAAATGCTTTCGGTTCTCATGTAAACTAAATTCAGAATTCTGATGAGCTGAATCAGTTCTTTCCATATATTATTTTCCTTTATCTGTGTTTCCCCTTGTTTCCCTGTAAGATATGAAATAAAACTAAGAAATCTTCCTCTTGATTAACAAGCAGGACAGCTCCAAACTGTGTGATATAAGGCAGAAAGAGGAAAGAGAAGGTAGGTATTTTGAACCCACAATTAAATTATATCTCAGAATGAATTACTCACAAATGATCGTCACATGTTGTGGCCAAAAGTGAACAAATGACAGCTTTCTCCTGCAAGAAACCTTACTTTCTTGTTTGCTGTGACTTCATAGAAGCATTAAAAATACTAGAACAGATCCTCTAAGGAAGAGAAGGCTACTGTAGAGAGAAAGGCAGCTGCGATCCCCTGCCAACTTGACTGAAGGCAAATTTTCCCACATTCATCAAATAATACTGTGTTTCAGCTCTGAACTACATGCCAATGACTTCCAAAGGTTTCTCAGCCTTCAGACATATGTGACTATATCAACAATTAAAATTCAGGTAAAAAGAACGTAGCCATGCCTTTCCCAGAAATGTTTTTCTTTTGCCATCTATAGACTATGCCTATAAAACTAGTCATGTGTAATATCTTTGATGCATAGTCAGTGATGGTGCGAGAAAATTTGGTCTCTGTTCATGTTCTTTGAGTTTGCTTGCTTTTCTGCTTTTGAAGAACGAAATCAGTACCTTATTTGCTGTCTCTGCTTATACGTCTTTGTATTGTAGACCAGAAACAGAGGTTTGCCACCTGTGCACATACAGGATTACCCAATGACACAAATGACATGGCACATTTATGACCCATCATATGTAGTCCTAATAAATGCAGTCAGTTTTTAATACACGGCCTCTGTGTATTCTCAGGGCTTTATATATTTTTGGTTCAGACAAGGCTAAGAATCGTTCGATACACTTTGTAGTAGCTTAGTAAGTCTTGCTCCAGAACTCTTTCTTACCCCAGCTTCATCTCAGATTATTTTTAACTTCCCAATATAATCAGGCTGTTGGTATCAAAAATCTACCTCTGCCACAGTTAATCAAAGTTCAAACAGAAAAACACGTGGAAAACCAAGCTTTCTTTATGTCATTTCACTTCCATGATAATCTTTGTAGTCCTGTATAGGCTGAATTTCCATCTATCCTTCTGAACTGCTTATTTAAAATGCTAATGTAACTGCTATTCCCTTAGTATCTAAGTGTATCACAGTCAATGTATTTGTCCTGACAAAGTCTGAAAGATTTGCCATTACTACTCTGCTTTTAGAGAGAGAGGGGTAACAGAGCTGCTGGCTGCATTACAACTGATTTGCTGATGGATGCTGTGGTATTATGATTTCCTGATTAAGGGCCAGTCACAGTTTCCTTGGCTCATGCTGAAGCAGCATATGGGTGCACACTTGGGTCTCACCTCAGCAGAAAGACAAACCTGGACAGGGCACTCAGCTGGGACCTGGAAGTTCAAAAGTACTTCAAGTCTCCAGTCGAATACTGGCTTGAAATCTGGATTTAAATCCAGACCTCTGAGTGTGCTAGGCAGCAAGCTGTCAGCTATTCTGGATGGAGTAAGGTTTTCAAGTCCCTCTTGTTTGTACTTTGGGTAAATTAATAATTATTCTTAAGCCAGAGGGTGAATACCCAAGCATGACTGGCTATTTGTGATATTAAAGACCTAGCTTGGGAAAAGGGCGACCTGGCTTCTAATCACAATTTAAATCAACATTTTATCTAAAACTTGAACAGAGACTGGAAGTGAAATGTTTCTGTGTCCAGATCCTTGCTTCTAAATAAGAGAACCACATTTGTGACCTTTTTTCTCTCTCCTTTGCTTAACTAAAATCCTTTCCCTTTCTTACTCCCTCAGTCAATATTGAAGTTTTAAGTCCAACCGATATATATATAGACTTGCATTAAATCTTATTGCTGTTAATTAATACAGTTAAATAAATGAAGCTAAGCATTCCCACAGAATCAATTCCATATGAAAAAAAAAATGTATTCTGGCTGAACAGAAAAAGTTTTAATAGATTATAGGACCAATGCAGATGTTTCTGGGCAAAACAAGAAATACTAAAAAGTTATTTTTTCCTGAACATTAAGTTCAATTCCAAATGAAATAATATTTCCCTCCTTTAGTTTAATTTAGATCTTATTTGGCTAACTTTTATTAAGCCATACTGGCAGTTTCCAAAGAGAAAAAATATGCTTAAAAGACAAATTAAAATGTCTTTTGGAATGTTAGCATTTCAGACCCCAGTGTTGCTGTACCTACAAGAGTGGATTAAAGTTGCAGGTGCATCGCTGCATCACCCCCCTCCACCACCTGATCCTTACTTCTCTCTGGCACTGAACTCATCCGACTCCTCCATGAGCCAGCACGTTTCCCTTCTATGGCAGAAACCTGAGCAGGATTTTAATATGGTTTGGCAGGAAACTCACTCACAGATGGGTCTGAGGAGTGCCAGAGGCAGCACAGCAATTAGTGTGAATGGGAGGCAGGGGTCAGGGGAAACTGGGGGAGGTGGGAAAGGACCTTCCTTGTTGGTCTGTTTTATTGGTTTGCCACACCTCATGAAATGGCATCCAAAAAGAGACCAATTCTGGAAAATAATGTGGCATTTCTGACTATGCCAACAGTGTGCATGGTCAAATTCTTGCTCCTTTGAGGAAATGTTATTGGAAAATTACCTTTTTTATGATATTTTACCACTTTATTCAAACTTTGTCTCATACCTAATTGCAATATTTCTATATTTTTGTCTATTTTTCTATGGCTGTAAGAAATCAGAAACCCAAAGATCACTTGAAATTGTGTTTTCCCGAAGGTAACTTATTCCCCAAGAAATTTTATTTAGAAACAGGAGTGACAAGAATTTAATTAGTTAACAATGTGTACATTTATCTTTATTGTATAATTCTGATATAATGCTTTTTGCTCATGTGTTTTGAAATACGTAGAAATTAAGATCTGCTACCCATGTTTTAAACATTAGAAAACTGAGCCTAAACCACATCTATCCAGAAAGCTTCAATCGCAGCCCAGCATCTGTTTAGGCAAGCTGACTCATATGAGCTGCTTACAGAAGTTCAGAACTACATATATGGTAGCCCCTGAGTATAATTATAGGTTCACATAGTCAAAAGATCTGGAACAAACATCTTGCATATATACATTTTTTGTAATGCCTCCCTGCATGATACTTTTAGTCATTTATATTTTGCCTTTCTCTTGGGGTTTACCATTCTCTTTAGTGTACCTAAGTTTGTGAGGCTGAATACTGCTCCATGCTCAGGCATGTGCTCCCTGTTATTCTGGGCAAAGGGCTGTTCATCTAGATAGCAACATACAGATTTAATGTATATCAAGTAGCTGCTGCTCATTGTATGGAATTACCTGAGTGAGAAAACAAAGTAATTTTATTCCTCTGGTTTTCCAGTAACTCTGTTTAGAATAGATGGCATTAAGATATTCTTGAAGTAACTTTAGATCAGTGTTTAAAATTTATAACTTAGCAGCATGACTACGCTTTTACCAAACTCGTAACTAGTAGAAATACCTTTGTATTCTTTGCATCCTTTTTCTAGGACATTGACTACTCTGTTTACTCTGTAATCAGTAAATGTGCTAACCAGTTACAGACTAGCAATGATAAATTGATATCAGATAACACCAGTTCTCCTATATTCTACTGTTAACTGCTTTTAACTATTGTTAGCTTGATTTCTTCTTATTCAAATACTTTTTTTTTTCGATGTATAGCTCATAAGTAGGCAATACATTGGTGCTAAGAGCACCTTTCTGACTATTTTACTATATTGTTTCTCTGAAATCAAAGAAACTCTAGTGTCATTGTCAGTTTCCATTCTGGCTAAAAATAATATATTGGACATCTATATACTATAAAAAATAATTATTTTCTTTTTATTTCTCAAGAGTAGAAAGCTGTCTGACAATGCCGGTCCTGCAATTTCAAAATGTTCACTCTGTAGCAGCATAGTTTGTTTCTGCCAGGCAGCTTCCTCTCTGATTATGGTATTAGCATCCCATCAATCTAGCCGATTAGTCTCCTAGAGCAAGAAATCTCCTTCACTTTATTTCCATCTTAGATATGGACTTTCTTATTCCCTAAAAGAGCTCTGCAGGGTCTTTGCTTAATGGGCTCAGCATTATTTCTGAACTGTCGCAGATTTGGAATTGTCACCACAAAATAACTCCTTAGATTCCCATTCAGATGCCATTGCATTTTTTATGCTCACAGCTTATGGCACAAGATCTTGGAGGCCCTAAATCTGGATACCACAGACAGACTTGTCACACTATTTGACAACTATTGAGAAATCCTTTTTTTATCTAGTTGACCTTTTGAAGTTTGTCACAGCTGGCAGATAAACTTGTTGGGGGAGCATGGTATCCTTTTACTTTCCTCACTCTTCTTAGACTATACTCAGATTTCAAGTGTCATTAATTTCACGGATGATGTTGCCTTGGGCAGTATCCCTGATATTTTCTCCTAACTATAAGAAAAATAGTCTTACTCATTTATGTGATGGCAGTTTCATGAAAAAAAGAAATACTATGTTGAGGGCTCAGATGTCTTTTTCATTTAGAACAGTGCCTCTGTGTATATGTAGACATGTCTAAAAGTGTGGGTGTGGGTGTGCATGTGTGTGTATTCCAAAATTATTTGCTTATCTTACAAACTGTGAACTTGAGGAGTCAGGAGCTCTGATCAAAATTTTCAGTAACTGTTACCTGTTTTGATGCAAGCTGATCACCCTAAAACATAAATGACTTTATGAGATGCTGAGCAACTGCCCGTCAAATGGATAAATGCAATTTTGGCTTTGAGGTTCCCAGTATCAGCAGATGGATTTAGAAACTGTGAGCTGCTCAGGATCACATAGTATTTCAGAGCAGGAAGCAGTATAAACATTCTGATCTTCTGTTGTCCATGATATGTTTCAGCCATTTACACAATGCTGCCCATTTTAGTTGAACAGATGTTCCCTAACTACATTTAGTACCGAATTTTCCAGTTCTTTATGAGATATATTAATTTCTCTTTGAAGATTAGCTGAGTAGTGGGGTTTCAAGGAACCCATGGGAAAACTTTCTGCAGGTACTTTGGAATTTATCCTTTCCACCAGTAAGTAAACCCAGTTGAACTATAATGTTGAATTCAGTTTTTAAATATAGCCAAGTAGTAAATATTTGGTTTACTTATATTTGTTTTATCTCACTATTTGAAAATGGATTTTTCTTAAACGTGACCTGAGTGCAATTTTTTCTTATATGTAGTTGTAAAAGAGGTTCCTTAGCATTCATTTTCTGTGCACTTCAGGAGAATATCTTCATATCTCTGGAACTCCTTTTCTGTCCCCAGTGCTCAGGCTGCAGTATAGTGAAAAAAGCTGCTAAGTACAGAAAAAATATCTGTTTAGGAGGTGAGACCTCTGAAGGATTTTCAGCTTAGCTTTGTGGAAGCAAACTGAATTATTATTTTTTTGCTGTTACTGTTATAGTGCTGGGAATAAGGAACACAGTCTTTCAAGTAGAAAAAAATGGTATTTCCTCACTGTATCATCAGTTTTACAAATCAGACGCCTACAGAGATGCCCATGTAAGAGACCCGCTAAAATATGCTCCATATATTGATACAAAGTATAATTAATATTAGAATTCCAGTGAAGTTTTATCTAACACAACAGGTTCTGGGGAAGGCAAATGCTGTATGGAGCCCTGAGTTTCAGACATCATTAAGCTTTGAAAATACTGACAGGTTTTTTTGCCAGCAGCTGGTGTTAAATTCATACAATGCCATTCTTGATTGTGGAATGGATTTTTGTAAAGATGCGTTGAAATTTGCTACACTCTGGAAGTACTCTTGTGCCCTCCATTGCCTAGGACCTTTAGGGAAGCTCTAGGTCTCGGTAGATATTGTCAGTGACCCTGCTGCACAACGGGGAGTAGAGGATACTGCCTTAGAGTGTGTGGCAGTACTGCAGCCAAGCTGCTTGATTACACCAATAACTCACTCGTAGTCAAGAGTGTTTAAAATAACATTTCCTTTTCATTTCTAATAAATTTCACTGGCATACAATTGAGTGTTTGGCCAAAATGGATGTTCCTGCTTCTTTTATCCTCCCAGCTGTGTTTCCCTATCCCCTCACTTGCACTGACTTTGGCAACTACATGTCCATAGGGAGCATCAAAGTCACTGAATTGTACCAACAGAATAATAATATTTTTCTTTCAGTGGTTCAATATTTCGTTGTATCAGTGCGTTGACCTAATTCATGACAGTAGTCATTAGGAAAGGAGTGGACAGAAGGAAAGGAAAAGGTGTTGAAGGAGAGGAAGAATGGGGTTGTCCCATTCATTGGCAGCATAACGTGAAACTTGACCTCTAAGTAAGTCTTGTGACAGTGATGTTATTTTTAAACTTAGAACTGTGGGAGAATTATTGCTGTAATGTGAAACTACACTCTTGCTGTGTCCTCCCAAATCTACAGTTCCTTACACCCTTCTTGGTTTAATCTCTTTCTCTCCTAAGTGCTCACTTTTCCTTTGTTGTGGGACTTCTAATTTGCTTCTGGTATGACTTACAAACTTCAGCTCCCTCTTCACTCCACAGACCCTATAAATGTAGGATCTTTGCAAGTGCTTGGCCTCTTTACTCCCCCTTAATTTAAATTCTAAAATGAGATTCTTTACACCTTTGTGAAGAACAGTCACCATCTGCCTTCCTAAATCAGTAAGGCTCACTTCATTGAACTAGAAATCTGTATTTCACTCTTCTGACTCTCGGAACCACAGAGTGGTTGAGGTTGGAAGGGGTCTGTGGAGATCATCTGGTTCAACTTCCCGGCTCAAAGCAAAGTCAAGTGGGACAGGTTGCTCAGTCAGGTTTTGAATATCTGCAAGAATGGAGACTCCACCACCTCCCTGGGCAACCTCTTTCATTTTTTTCTTGTGTTTAGTCACCCTGTAGTTCAACTTCTGTCAATTGCTTCTTGTTTTTTCACTGGGTACCACTGAACAGAGTGTGGCTCCTTCTTCCCTGTTTGCCCCATGGGGAAGATGCCCCAGTTCCTTAATGATCATGGCCCTCTTCTGGGCTCTCCCATATGTCCATGTTTCTTTTGTACAGGAGACCCCAGCAGGGGACCCAGCACTCCAGGTATGTCTCACCAGTGCTGAGTAGAAGGGAAGCATCACCTCCCTCAACCTGCTGGCAACGCTCTGGCTAGTACCAGCCAGGGTGCTGTTGCCCCTCTTTCCTGCAAGCGTGTGTTGCTGACTACATTCATCTAGTTGTGCCTCAGGTCTCCTGGGAATTTTTCTGCCAAGCTGCTTTCTAGCCACTCAACTGCCAGTCTGTCCTGGTGCCTGAGTTTAGCTGAAAGCCCCGTACAAGTTTTTATTTTAAAGATAGGCCAAATATTTAACAGTTCAGATTTTTTTTCCTTCTTTGTGTCATCAAAATCAAGTTACAAGCACAACGATGATACTCTGGAGGCAAAAAGTGTACTTCCATAAATACTCACAAGTTATACCAAAAAGCAGGCTAATGGCAGCAGTTAGCTGTTCTGTTTCTCAAAACTTAGCCACTTTTCACAAAAAAATTCTTCACAAAATGCATTTTGGAATATATTATACATAAGTTCTAGAAGCTTTTTAGGCAAGAATATTTTCTGCCTAATAAACTATTCAATAGCACTTTGTATTTTTTGAGCTGGTAAATAGATATAAATATGCCTGGTTTCAGAGGGAAAGCCTATCTGATATGTATACACTGTATAGAATCAGGAACACTTTCATGCATAATCTGATGGATCTCAAGACAGCAATTCATATAAATAAATGCTATTCAGTTTTAGGGAATACTGTAGAGCAGCAGAGATGGCAAACATGGTTGTTTTATCACAAATCTTGTGATATTCAATTCATTTATTAGATTCCCAGTTCCTGGCAACAGAATCTCAGTTTTATTTCCAGTATTCTTGGCTGGAAAAAAAAACATTGAAAAGTTGAAATGACATTTTGAGAACTTAACCAAAAGACAAAACCTGCTTCATTTTTCCTCCAAGGTGTCTAAGCCAAACTATTTCTCAGCTTTGAAATATTCAGACTGCCTCTACTGCAATCAGATTGAAAGATTACCTCCACCCGGTTCTGTAGGACCATCCACAATGGCAATCTGCAAACAAATTCTCTGACCTCAGACAGCACCACAGGAGAGCTTCACCTGTCACGGTATATAACGTGTAACACCTTCCATGTGTTAGACTTTGGCACACCAGTCTCATCTGTGAGCATCTTCATGTCATATCCGAAAAGCCAGTCCACTGGTCAGCAAACCCAGAGGAATGGGTGCCAGGCTCAGTACCATCCCAATATTTCCATTACTGGGATGCTGTTACATTCTTCTTTTGGATATGCTCATGGGAGGAGCAGAGTGTTGCAATTTCATCTCCCCGAGGAGATGACTGTGCTCTAGAGAGCACGTTTTTTGTAAGGTGACCTGCCACACGTGTACCTATGAATAGAGGTTGTTGTCACAGTATACCAGAGATCAAGCAAGAAAAACTATTATATAACCAAAAGAAACAAATAACAGGGTCAGTACCTCCAATATGGGAAGTGGGATGGCAGGAAACACTCCTGAGGAGGATGCTGGGTTTCTTGCCTTGGTCTTATTCTAGAGTTAAGGTGAAGTTAGGCTCATGGCTCTGAGAATGAGAAATGGGACACATACAGCAAATAAGAAGGGGCTTCAGTAGAAGCTGCCAGAGACAAGGACAGCTGCTGGAGTTCCTCCCTGAGCAGAATTTAGCTGGGGTGCTCCTGCTGCCCTATGGTGTAAATCTCAGGCTGGAGATGGAGCTAAGGTTGGGGTGAGAGTACCAAGAAAGCCCAATCTGAGACACAGGGTAAGAAAGGGGCTCACTCACTGGGAATCACAGAGTTATTTGAGGGGAACTCTTCCCACTGTACTAGCTGTTCTGAGCATGGGACGGAGTAACTGGTCTTGGGCTCAGTGTACATTAAGATTATGTACATTATGTACATTAAGATTATGGCCCTGAGGAAATGGAATCTAAGACGTAGTAAGGCTGGTGCTCAGAAGAGATTGCCAGCATAATTTAAAGTAAGGTTGAAAGCAAAATAATCTCATTGTTTCTGAAAGCTGCTTTTAGCAGTTTCACAAGATTGTTCACTGGCAGATCTTTATTTTTACATTTTCTGCCTTGTTTTGCATTGCATATCCATAGATCATAGTGCATGACTTTTCTTTTTTTTTTTTTGCAGTCATAAAACTCACATGAGTCACAGTTCTAATAGACCTCAAACAAAGGACCTAGTGTGTACCAGCTGATAAGCTGAATCCATACTGCTTCTCTGAGAGGGGTAAAGGAAATTCCAACTTGTCAGTTAGTACTTATTTTTTATGCAAGGTCCCAAAAAGCTATGTGGACTTTAGTTACAGAGACTTCACCTACCCCTAGGTGGTAGATACAGTTGATAAAACAATGGAAGGAAAACGAGGCAGAGTTTTCCACAAAATTTTTGGAATCTTAGCATCCTCCAACCATCTCAAAAGTAGGCAAGCCATATTAATTTCATTTTATGTGTTATAACACAGGCTAGTTATTTCTGACTATTTTTGCTCAAGAGCAGAAGGAAATGGTGGAATGTCAGCGACTTTCCCTCATCCACTCAAGCACAGCATGGCACTGCATAACGAAGAAGACTAGTTCAAAGCACTTCTATATTTTTATGCGAGATTTCCTTTTTTAGGTATTATTCCCTTTCAGATTTTCCTAGAAAATTATGCCCGCTGGTTATGATTTCAAAGTTTTGAATTTCAAAATATTTAGACTAATTACATTCTTCATTTGTTTCCAGAAACTTATGGATCCTGGAGAACTAGAAATGAGGAAGTAGGCTTGTGTATCGTGGAGGAGATGGAGACCTGTGGAAAGGCAAGGGGAGTGACGAGATGATTGCTCTGTGATAACAGAAACTGTGATCTGGCTGAAGATAGAACGGAAAGAACCAGAGGAGGAGGAAAGAATTAAGAATGAGAGAGAAGGAGGCAATGAAGATAGTACGGAGATAATGTAGTCAGACAGTGAAAAGACTGAGCAAGAGAAAAAGAGAGCTACATCACAACTGAAAACTGGAGTGAAGGGAGAGGTGGAAGATGGCAAGGAAGTGAAAGTGCAGAGTTCTGCTGTTGCCTTCTGGCCAGAAAGTAATGTGAAAGGGAAGCAGAAGAAGGAAGAGGAATAAAACCTAGAAAATATCTGAAATTGTACAAAAGGCTGCAATGGCTGAAGGCATGGGAATCTTACCACAACAGTAATTTTGACTTTGGCCTTGTAACTTGTAAATAATGTATATTGCTTTTGGGAGTGGAAGTACATTACTTCCTATTGATGGCACAGGGGATCTACTTCTACAGTTACTGCAGCAATACATGAGAAGCAGTTTTATTTGTTATCCCTTCTCTTTGTTATGCTCTGCCTCTTTTTCACATTTGCAATTTTATAGATGCAGGCATCCATTTGACACAGCGAAGGAAAAGGACATACACAAGAATTCATTCCTTACTGATTCCTTTAAGAATTTTAAGGATTTTTCTTTCTTAAGAAAAAAACTTATTAGAGCATTTTAGATGGAAGCGTATAAATGCATTTTAGTAGTGATTAAACCATGCCTGTCAGTTAAGAAAAGCTTCTTTAACTGATGTAGCACAGGTCATCTTCCCTATAATTTACAGACTGAAACAGATTATACTATCCTTTTAGTGCTTTTTTTCATCTTTAGAAGAGAAATTTGTAACAAGTCTCTGGTGAGGAGGACTGTTTGTTATACAAAGAAGCAAGGTCTGAGGGTCTTTGACACTGGAAACTAATTTTCCTCTAACGCATAAACCCAAAATCATGATAAGGAAGGAAGTCCCTGCCTTAGCAAGGCATACATACAACATGCACCTGGATCAGAAACAACTAATTATAAATAGGAGTGATTTCTGATGAAAGAAATATTCTGAAGCAGCCAGCAGTGTTCAAAGCCGAGACTATTTAGAAAGTCAGAAGAGGCTTGTTCCCACACAGAGCGTTAGCTTTGATCTTTAATGATGTCCCTGTTTCACAGTTCAGAATTCAATAGCCAGGAACCTGATGGCTCAGGCGGCCCCTGAACAGCAGGTTTTCTGTAGAAGCTTGCATCAGGCAAAGCAGCCCGTGGCAGAGATGAGGTTCCTGCTCCCTCTAGTGCAGCAAGTGCGCACCCAGGCGCTGTCTGACATCGCCTCTAAAAACGGGCTCAGTGACCCAAAAGAAGTTAAGGCGTGTTTTTGTGCAAGAACTGGAATTAGTCTGTGCATTGATTTACCGAGAATTCAGGCAAGCTGCCTGAAACTGCTTTTAAATTGTCAAGTGATTTGCCTGCTGTGGTCCTTAAATATTCACACCAGCCTAAAAAGTGAAGTGCTGTCCTGGCCAGCACAGATCTAAGCTGCAACGCAGGGCTGGAAGTTAGAAGCTGTGTTTCTAAGGTGCTGTAATTTAGGAGCTACAAGTCAGATGTAGATGCTCAATTCTCTGTATGGAAAGTAGATGAGAGGCTGTAGATGCAGTAGCTGGAGTGGGGAGCTGCCTGCAGGTAGCCAATATAGATTTGGAGGTTTGGGAAGGGGAAAAGGTACTTTATGCCCAGTGTTAGCTCCTGTCTTTCACTTCCCTGTGCCTATGCTGGTGTGACTTGCATAAGTGGAGCCAATTCCACATGCACATGAGCAAATCTACTAGGCTAGTCCTTTCTGGAGCGTGCATGCCTGACTCGAGCAGGCATCCCCATTCACTTTGAAAAAGCAGAATAAAGAAAACAGAGGCCAGAGGAGTTTCCCCTTCCCTTAGCCCTGCCACCAGGCTAAGTGCACACTCACTTTTCATGTTCCTCTTTTCAGCAGAAGTGGAGGGATAGGCAGGATTGTTAGGCAGTTGTTCTGAAAGGTAGGAGCTGCTGCTTTGAATACTTGCAGGTTGAAGGGTAGAAAACTCCTGCTTCTTGAATGTTTTAGTCACTAGACTAAATATGTAAGAATTGGGCATGTCCTTACTGATTTGCCTAAAGACAGAGTGGGCATGTGAAACATACTATAGGCATACTATAGACTTCTTGGGGACATAAGGGATGCTCTGCCTGTTTTCTGAACTGCGACAGGCTTAGATGAGAACTAGATGACTAATTATATGAGCTGGAGCAGTTCTGGTCATGCTGAAAAGAACTAGAGTCATCTAAAGAGTGTTCAGGTTAAAAAGGATGCGCCCAGAGACCTGGCACAGCTGCAGATCATGGTTTTCAGCTTATATGACTAAGTCCATCTGTAACAGATGCTGTGATTTCCCTTTGGATTGGTCTTTGAATTCTTCTTTACTGTATTTTTATGTCATAAAAATAACTTTTGCTTTCCAGATTAAAAAAAAACAAATCAACAACCTTGCTCTTTTTATTTCACGTGAGAAATGGCTGTTGTACTTCCCACAGAGGTGAACTCCGCCTTGATTTTGCAAAAGTAACTGCAATTAGCAGTTGAATACAATGCAATCAGTCCACTGAACTGGAACCAATTATATGTCACTGTGCAAAATTACTTGGAAGGTCTAGAACAGCAGTTTTAAAGGAGCCTACTGGTTCATGCAAAGCTATATAGTTTTGACTAAGTTTTCCTGAAATTGCCAGCCCACTTTTTTTGCAAACAGCAGCATAAATTTTTAATGGAATGTGTGGATTATTTTTCTGCAGAAACTTGACTACTCTTACGCTTCAGAGACTGGCATGTATCACATGCCTGTGGGCAACTACCTACCTACCAAAAATTGCAGATTGAGACCTCTTCTACAAAAATCTCAGAATGCACTGGATGAGGTCTCATGTTAATCATCCGTTCCCGAAATGAAGAAAAACACCAGTAGTGAAAGCAACATAGGAGAAGGTCAGGATGATAATTTAAAAGAGTTCCTAAAAGATGATACAAATGCCTGGTGGTGTCTCTAAGTCCTCAATCCTCTCAGTCCTTTGAAGACTCTGATTGCTCTCTGTTGGTGCAGCTACGAATACCTTCCTTTTCCATAGCACCTACAATCCTAAAAAAGCCCCCAAAGTGGTGGTATGACAGGCTGGGCTGCAGAATAGCTAAGAGATCATGAGGAAAACCATTTCCTTTCTTTGTGGTCTGTTCATACATGTGGACAAACATTCATATGGGAGAGTTGTCAGAAAGTATTAATACCTCTGAACTGTTAGAAATACCCTGCATTTCAAACCAAACCAGTTTAATGTTGTTGTCATCTGTCATTTCCTTAAGTTATTACTTGTGTGCCTCTATAACTTGTTTCCAATCAAATCTTTTTTCTGCTCCCCATCAAACTCCCATCCCTGGTGTCTGACCACTGTGGGCATAGCAGTGACAGACAGTTCTGGTTTTGCCATTAGCTGTGACCTTAAGGGTCATTACATTTTCTTTCCTTTCTTATTTTAAATTATCTCTTATCAGAGGGTTTATATAATTTATGTATCTAAAACCTTCTTAGAGATCTATTTCTGACTGCTTAATATTATATAAAACATTTTAAACATATATTCTGTTAAATTAATGATCTCCTACCAGTTTTCCTCAAAGGTCACGCACTGTGTGTTACCAATACAGATGATGTAATTGTTACAAGATGCTTTTCTCCATTGCTTTCTCCCCAGCTACTGCCAGTAAAAGGGACCCCATTCTCCCTTACAGTAAATATTTCATTATCTGAGTCATCTGCTGTGTTACCTGTAAGGACATGCCCTTCAGGACGTGGTGGTACGGTTCTTCCAAAGCTCCTTGTGCACAGCACTTCACCAGGATCCACTACTATGAGGAAGACAGGGCGAGATGTGCGATCCTAGATCATCCTCATGACATGGCATTGGATGACAAAACTGAAAAAAACCTCTTTTTAGTTGTGATTGGTCATCATGGTCTAACTTAGGAAGAAAGTATCTTTTATCAGATCATGTGAGATAGCTGGCAAAACAGATGGGCTTTAGACCACAATTTAGTAATTAGAAGCTTAAACTTCAGAACCGTTTCACAACTTGGGGAACCATAAAGCAATCTAGAAAACTAAATAAGAGGTTCAGTTTAGCAGCCATGTTCCTTCCCACTTGTTTAGCCTTTCTCCAAGAATTCCTGATGTGTGATCTAGGTCTCCAAGTGAGGGGCTGTTCACAGCAACAGTACATTTTCAAGTTCTTAATTTCAGTTCTTAATAAATTCCATTTCATTTTGTGGGTACAGGCTTTGGAAAGCAAATGACAGCTATCCACATGGCTGTACCTGGAGCCAGGACTGTTTCCGCTCTCCAAATCTTTCTTACTCAGGCAGGAATGTATCATCTATGCCAATGTCAAAGATGGTTTCCATCACTGTCAAGAAGAGTTGGAGCTAAGCATGTGCAAGCAAATAAAATCATAGAATCATTATAGATTGGAAAAGACCTTTAAAAGCATTGAGTCCCCTGCCACGTCCGTCACTAAACCATGTCCCTAAGCACCACATCTACACGTCTTTTAAACATCTCCAGGAACAGTGACTCCATCACTTCCCTGGACAGCCTGTACCAGTGCCTGACAACACTTTGAGTGAAGAAATTTTCTCCTCATGTCCAATCTAAACCTCATTGGAGCCACTTGAGCCCATTTCCTCTTGTCCTGTCAGTTGTTACTTGAGAAAACAGACCGACTGTCACCTTGCTACAAGTTCCTTTCAGGCAGTTGTAGAGAGTGATAAAGTCTCCCCTCAGCCTTCTCTTCACCAGGCTGAACACTCCAGTTCCCTCAGCCGCTCCTCGTAAGATGGGTTCTCCAGACCCTTCACCAGCTTTGTTGCTCTTCGAACATGCTCCAGAACATCAATGTCTTTCTTTTAGTAAATGAAAATATTTAAGCAGACAAAGAGATTGTCCTGGTATAAGTGGTCTGGCAGAAGGGAGAGGAGGGCTAGCTGCTGTCACAAGTTGCTAGTTTTTGTCTAGATAAGTTTTCTGATTTGGCTAAGCACAAAGCTGTATGAATGCCACGTCTAGGTGGTGAGAAGAACTGACAGGAGGACTTGTTCCTTTTTAGCAAGAGAGGACTTTTGCCAGGCTATAAAGCCTGTGCAGTCATGGCCTGAGGATTCCAGTGCAAGGTAAGCATAAGTTAGAAATTAGTCTGTTCAGTCCTTACATGCTTCTCCTGAGATTGGCATTAAAAATAGGAAATAGATGCTATCATTCTGGTAATCTTACCAGTCTTTTTTTTATATGGTCACTATTTTTCCAGTAGCTAACATGTTAACAAGTCATTCAGTAGAAGACCCCAAACCTTATCAGATGAAAGTTATTTTGCTGCTTTCTAAAACAATGCCTTTTGTCAACTCAGAGAACCCCATTACACGTTCTACACTTGTTTTTTCCAAGTTCACACACTATCTAAGTGGTTAGCCAGGAAAGAAATATTGTTAGAATGTCTCTATTCTTTGTATGGTAGGTATCCTCTGACTTGGTGTGACATACACTATTTAGACAGTTTGTCTTGAGCTGGTCCCACCGCAGCACATCACAGGCAGTAGCCCTGGCCTGTTCTGAAGGTCCATTATACATTCTCTTCCTCGCAACTCTTATTACCTCATGGGTTAATCCTTTCTTTTTAGAGCCTAAAAAAAATAGAACTCTTATAAAAGTTCTGTACAATCTGTCATTTGTTTTGCTGTGTCTGCGTTGAGACTGTGGCCAGATATTTAAAATTAAGGGGATGCTGTGCATCTACAATTTCCAGGCGTCCCTATAAGCTGCAGGTACTTAACATCTCAAAATCTGGGCCAACATTTCTGTATTTATGAGATTCAAAATTCTCTCTGAGTTTTTAACAGAACTAAATTGTGTTTTGCTGCCATCAGAACCCACTGTGATAAAGTGAGATCTGATAAGACACCAGGAAGCTTTCTCTTTGTGTATAAATATTTATGTATGTAAATGGATGTATGGTTAATGATAACTGACAAGAAGAGACTGACACAGGCTCAGATCCTCTGTCCCCACGGAAAGACACAACTTGCTTGTTGAAGTGTTGTGGCATATCTCATGGGCCGTGTACTGAATCATTGATTAAGCACTGCAGCATCTGGATAGCTGAAATGCCAGTGACTATTGAAGAGGGAGGAAGGAATGTGCACTGAATGAGAACACAGGCATATTATCTGGTCTCTGTTTCTTGAGTCAAGAGCTGATTTTTTTGGTTTCCCTTTATATTTTACTAAAGACAGGACTGAAGCCGTCTTTACTGCACAGGCTGCCTGGCTTACACATGCATACAGAATAGAGGCCCTCACCCAGGAAAGATAAAAGAATTTAATAAAGAGATAGGACAGGCTGCACTTCACAGGCATGAGGCAACCTGGAAACAACCTCTGCAATTGACTCTTAAAGCATAGGCAGAGTTCCTGAATCTGCTTATAAATTTGAAAAAGGTTTACATGTAGCTAATAATTTTGAATATTTTTTTTTTCTGTTTCTTTTTTCATTTTTTCTGTTACTGCGTGTTTGGTTTGCAGGTAAGCTATTGTCTCTTCTGCTACATACATCAGAAGGAGAATTCTATTTTGATTCTGCTTTTACCCTTTAACAGTCTCATAAGGCTACCTGAAGAGAAAAGAACATTTAGATTAAATTTACAGTGTTGCTTGGAATCATAGAGGCATGTGTCTGTTTAATTCAAAAAATATTTAACAATAATATGAGTAAATGTATAACTATGTGTAGCTGAAATGACAGAGTACTTCTGTATGACATTTTTGAGACATGGAGGAGAGGTATTTCCTTCTAATTCTTCCACTTGCTTTTCCAGCATGACCACACACTGCTTGTGCATTCCTTGAAATAGTAATGTTTTTAAGTGTGATAAAATTTGTTTTTATTTTTGTCATTTCAGGATGAAAGGTTACATGATTTCTAATGTGACAGCATGACAATACCATACCATCATTGTTATACACATTTTTTCATGACATTCCTTTATTGGACCAGGGCTGTTCCCAATGCTGGCATTTTTGGAATAGCAGCGTGCCATATGGTCTATTCTTGTTTCAGAGAGAAGTCTCAACAGTCTTTGAAACCCTGCTCCGAGGAAACAAAATTATATCAAAGTACATGCTAGCGTGATGTTTACTCTGGAACCAAACCTGTGAAACTGTTTTGAAATGCATTGTTCAACAATCGTAATGCGTGTGTGTGTAACGTAAGTGAGTATAAGGAACCTGGCAGGTGGTTTGCCTTGAGGCTGATACGTGTAGAGCCAGAGATGGCTATCTACCGAGTTCATGGCACTTTTCCCTCCCTTCCCCCACAGATTTTTCTGCTTATTATTTCTACATGTGGCAAGAGACTCAGCAATGAGTTTTCTGAAACAAAATAGACCTAAAAGATCTCAAGCTACAAAGTCAGCTGCTGCTCTTAGAGATCCAATATTTTGCTTATACTGGGTTAATGATCTACATGGTCTCAAGTACAAGGAAATCGGTGCCAAAGTTCTGACAAACACAGGAGTGCCTGATGGGAAAGAGAAAAGCACTATACTGCAACTGTTCATGCTTTGGGGCTGCCTCCTCCCATTTCTTTTTAGTTTAAACCTTCTTTTCCTTTCCAAGCATTATAGTCATTAACTAGAAAGGTGTCTTTTACAAATTTTCTCATGACACCTTCCCCTTTCTTTCTCTTCTGCCTCTGCAGCTTATTGGAAGGTATATTTTCTTATTGCAAG
Organism: Apaloderma vittatum; assembly: GCF_000703405.1. Classification (NCBI taxonomy): domain Eukaryota; kingdom Metazoa; phylum Chordata; class Aves; order Trogoniformes; family Trogonidae; genus Apaloderma; species Apaloderma vittatum. Next base: position 45,710 of record NW_009711029.1, on the reverse strand, counting down.
GTATATTTTCTTATTGCAAGGTATATTTTCTTACTGCAAATGCAACGTTAATTAGTTCTTTCTCACTGTGGTGATGGATACCAGCTTACAGCATCAGACTTTGCTGAAACTCTACTGGGCCTAGAGACGCAGAGTAACTCTAGTATTATATTCCTGCAAAATTCACTCTTCATAAAGACAAACAGGTCCTTTAGGCTAAAAAACTATTTGCAAGGGAGTACATCTGGCTTTGTGAATCCTACTCCAAAGCCTTTCTTCTTGCAATCTATCCTTGGCACTTCATAGTCCATGTAACCTGGGATGTCAGTCTGTCTTTCTTGTGCCCTTCCTGAACATCTTTGTTGTGCCAGGTTCAGAAGTTACTAATACCAATTTCACCCTTGAATGATTCCTTTAGGTATGGTGATTTTTCAAGGCAACCTCCCATTTGTGTTACTGCTGCTAACGGGGGATTTGCTGCCATGCTTTTACTGCTTTCCTCTCTTGTTGACCTTTTATAGTCCTATCAGCCTTATTTCTTTCTATCCTTCTACGTCAAGCCAGTTGACGGCAAAAGCTTTTTCTTTTCTTTCTTGTCCTTGCCTTAACATTCTTGTGCATGTAACCTGTCTGCTTCTATTACATAGCTGTCTTCTAGAGCTTAGCCTCTTCTATCTTTAATGTGCAGCTATTTCATATGACCTGCATTCCATTGCAACTCGGCTATTATACTCTTGTATGGAGCTTTAATGAGTTAAATGAGTCATACTGTCTTGTGCGTAGTTTATTTAAACTGGAATTCTTGAGAGGAGATGCACGCAGGGCAGTTCGTGTTTGTTTTTCTGCTGACTTTGAAGCATCCATTTGCAATCTATTTAATTGCTCTTTTTGTATACAGCAATCTTGCAGAAACTTACGCACTGGGTATAGCCAAAATGCCCTATGAATCTTATGCATTTTAGGAAGATATGTTAAAATATTGCTATGGAAAATCAGAAATAATTTTCTAATGTAGAAGATAATGCAAAAATATTTCAAGACCCTTGTGTTTGGTCAGCCCTCACCTCTAAATTTCACAAAATTGGTTCTTCATTGCCATGTATAAATCCTTCAGCTACTGTTTTTAGATCCAGCTGTGAAATGTATAAATGACTGTTACTAGCTAAGTCTCCTAAGAGACTTAGTTGTAAATTACTGCTTGGTAGAAAAAGAGATAAACGCTCATGGAGTAAAATCATTAAGACTGGGGCAACTGATGGACTTGTAGAAATTCAAATTCAATACTGTTTTGACTGCAGATTCAGGACTGTAAATATGTTAACAGTTACAGAAGGAGAGGGACTTCTTAAGTTTGCAGCTAAAGCCTGATGAGCCTGCAAGTCTTGAATAATGGTGAATATTGCCAGTTAGGATTGATGTTTAATGTCCGAATACAGGCTATGACTGGAGCAGCTATTCTACAGTAAATAAGATGCAGGGTAAGGATAGAAGCAAGAGAGGAGCATTGGCAAACAAATCTGAAGACACCAGAACTTGAGGAGCAGAAGGCAGCAGCTGAGAACTGGTTGTTGCTGCTTTTGTCTAGTAGGAAAAACGGGACACAGGATTTTGCGGGTTCTTACATTTTTCCACAGAGCTGACTGAAAATAGAATTACATATACTAACTTTAGCTTTTGCTGTCCTTCTTTAGAAAGTTTGGTTAAAGGCCTATGGCAGAACTGTGTAATACGTTCTGGACTAAAAGAGCTGTCAGTTAGAATGCTTGAACAATTCCTTTCTCTTACAGAAGGAATACCTAGTACCTGGTCCAGTATCCACCAGTAGTAAAATCATCCATATATTTTATCTTAAAAAACAAAATCAGTAGCCACTATATTTAACCTATTTTTACAGCACAGCAAGTGCCAAAATATTTTGACAGATGATTCAAGAGTAATAGTTTGTTTAAATTCACCGGTGTTGATCCATAGTCTTTTATTTTATGCTCTGAAATTAGTAAGACAATTACCAAATAAGTCACTTCACAAGACCAAACAGCTTCTGTAGTCTCGTTATGTATGAAGTCTGTACCTGGCTCTGTTACTACCTGCCTCTTTTAGACTGGCCAACTATTAGATCTCACAAAGTAAAGGATCTTGTCTCAGTTATTTTGTGAAATCTATCTTACCTGTGTTAATAGTCAACTAAATAAAATAAGCTTATATTTTATAATGATTTACAGATCACCTAATGTTTCAGTTTAAATCAATTACATGAGATGCTGATTCTTGCACTTAATCCCATGACACTTTCTGCAAGAATTGGATCACGGCATAAAAAGCCATTTCTGAGAGATAGGTTAGTCAGCACATTCTTTTCTTTCTTTTTCTCATAAAATATTCAGGCATTTCTCACATTAATTTACTGCATGTATTTGTGAATTTATTTGGGAAATGCTTTCACTACATGAATATATTGTGAATAGTTTGTTGTGAAAATTTATTATCTAACTTCTACATTAATTCAGTATTGGGTAGTCATTTGAGCAATACGGTTTCTGTACTGGGTTATTTCTGCATCTTACAAATACATTTCACATTTCAAGTATCTTATGAATAATCAAATGCAACAAATATTTTGTTACTTTAAGCTTTTGCTTATCTTCACTACTGCAACTGAAGGCAAACCTTGATTTTTTCTGAGCTCAGATGCCTATTCGTGGCACTTTTCCCATTGCTGAGGCAGCTCAAATAGTTGCATTCTCCTGACCCAGATTCTCCCTGCAGACTCAGGGCAATAGAATCTTCTTCACTTGGTCTTTTACACTGTTTTGTAAGGTCCCTGTGGGCTTTGAAGCAGTTGTCATAGTCCACTCCAGAAATGGCTTCATTGCAGTGAAATGTATTTGTTAAATCCTTTGAGATCCTTCCATGTAGGGCCCAGAAAAGTATAATTTCTTTTGTGTGCTTTAAATTAAATAATACAGTTAACCACTATTAAACCTAAGAAGGTATTTCTTAAAGTCAGGCATTTACTTATGTATTTCTATGATTAACTAAAATAGTTTTGTTCCTCAAACCTTCTGGTTTCTGTAAAGTCAGTGACAGACATAAACTTACTAAAATAAATAGGGCTTCACATTGTTGTATTTAGGCATTCATGCTTGATAATTTTGGCTCTAGCTTGTCAGTGCCTGTGTCTGCCTAATTGTAAACACTATATTTCTGTCATTACAAGGTGCTGTGAAGGTTATATAATTGTTTAGAAAGTGCTTTGAGATAATCAAACCAATGACAATTACAGGAGTGCAAGACATTTTAAAGTGGTTTCTCTTAAGGCCAATCATGGACAGAGGCTATGTGATAACCATAAAAATTCTTTGTGAACAATATCTTTAATAAATTTTAATTTCATCTACTTTAAACTTTAGTTGAATTGTTAGTCTCTGGAAAAGAAAAGAAAAAAAAAATAATTGTTCCTAGTGATTGTAGATGGGAAATGAAGAATGATGATGCTCGGATATCTAGGAAGGTTTTCCACTGAAGACATGGTGGAACACAGGGGTCTCTAGTGACGAACCACCTTGCTTCCTCAGTGGCCAAAGCCCTTGCTGCTAAATGCCAGCACTGCTAGTTTGTCTCTGCACAGTTAAGAGACCTGTCTCTTGGGGTGGGAGTCAGAAGTTAGCAACGTCCTAGAGTTGTTCTCCAGACAATGGAGGAACCAACAGGGAGAACAGAGAAAGGAATTTAGCAGCAAAGGGGAGGGAGCAGAATCTTGAAAAAGGGTAAGAATCTGGTGTTTGCATTTTCAGAGGAAAGCTTTTGTGAAAGGATAACTGGGAGGGTGAAAGAGCTTGGGATTTGAAATTGAAGTGTCTCAGGGTACAGAAGAGTGTTCAGGCACTGAGAACAAGTTTTCTCCCTGCATAATGTATTTCTGAGTTATCAATTACTTAACATTCAAAATTTTGTCAGCAAAAGCATCAGAGAACAAATGTTACCAGCACTTTTTCAGAGTCACTAAATATTTTGTATTAGTGAATAAAGTCTCTTCTTCTGGTGTTCTCAGCTGACATATTCACTGCCTTTTATTGCCATATAGGAGGATTATGCCATTTTGATTAAAATTTCATTTATGAATCAGCCTACATCTCATACATCTACAGGAGATCAGGGCATCCTGCCAAGGTTTGGGGTTTTTATCCCCACACATACACAAATGTGTGATTTCACCCCTTGTGGTTGTCTTACTATTGCAGCAGCAATTTTTCTCTCTGACATACAATTTTTCTATAACCATTGGGTATTCTCCTCCTGGACATCGTTGCCTCTGCCAGTTCTTTGCTGATGTCTCTGGCTCCCAGAGACAGAGCCAAGCTCACTGTAAGGGTGTCACAATGCCTGAAAAAGAATAGTCCTGGGCAGAGGAGCAGCTGACTCCAATTCAACATGGCAAAACCGAGTTGTTACTATCTGCATTTTTTTTTCCCCAAAAAATGTTTGTCGTTCCTCTTAGCCAAGGAAATAACTCTGGTAATCCACAGACTGATCATGTTCAGGCCACATTAGAAAAGCCTAACCTCTGAGGGCTTTTTACACCATAGACAACTTGGCAGCAAAAAGCATGGGAGAAAAGGGCTACACAAAGCAACACAATCTATCATCACTTGTATGACCAAACATCTCTCCTGCCAGAACATTCACATTGAATGAATCACTGCTAGCCATGAGTCCACCCATACACTAAAGCTGCTTATTGTTCCAAAGAGGGACTGCAAAAGACACCGGAGCAAGTTACATTCTCATGACAGAATTTTTCTGTGTGAGGACATCCATGGCCATTTCAAGAAGTTATTCAGGTGGCTCATTTTATTTGGTAAATAGAGAAAAATATGGTGTAAATTTGTACGGACATTTCTGTTAAAATTTTATTGTGAGTGATTCTGTGACCTTGCGGTCTTTAACACACAGCTTCTGCCCAAATGTTTCTCCATGCCCTTGAGTCTGAATCTGAGCACAATGTTGTGGGGAAGTTCATGGAACATCTCCATGAGGAACAGACATCCAGAAGTTGACTCTCCAAATACTATACGTAAATATGCAATGTTCAATACATCTATAGCTTTTTTTGTATAACATTTCTATACCTCTTATAGGTACTTTATGCAACATCACTACAATGTTACCACTTCTACTGTTGCCTCAAATCTAGTTTTGAATACCAAAGTCCTAGCCAATATACTGCTTTTAAAAACAAATGAAAAGTTGCCTGCTTGATGGCTTTTCCTTATGCACATCTATGTTTCAGATTGTATGAAGGAAACCAGAATGAATTCCCTTATTACAAATATGAACTTTTCCCAGCCTTTTTGTTTCTCTATACACAGAAACTCGGACTAGAAGAATTGCAGCAGCCTGTGAGTTCATTTTGTCCTGGAGAAATTGCATCCAAATGCTTGATATTGGTGGGCTGTTTGGGGTTGTAACTAGAGAGAACAACTCTCATGTCTCACATGAATAAGGAGATACACTAGACATTCTCATCAGCCTCTATATGAGAAACAAACCTAGATAAGAAGGGAAAAAGCTGGCAGCTGAATTAGCACATCTTGTCAAGTTAGCCTATTGGAGCCTATCAATGTCAGCTGGTGCCTAGATGCAGAAGCCCCTCAGCAAATTAAATTTAAGAAAGAAGTAAAAAAATAAAGAGGCATGGTTAACCTCCTAACTCTACCTTTCCTTGATTTTGGATCAGTCTATTCTGGACCAAACCTCACGTAGTCTTTTAGTAACATTTCCACTGACTGAGCAGATATGTAGTCTCCTAAGTTGAGAAAAGCAATTGAGATGAAGATTAAAAGAAACAGTACAAGAGCTGCAAGTAATGAAAACGTTACAAGCAGGGAATAGCAGAAGAGAAAAACTAGTACAAAAAAAGAAAATAGAAACAAGATACACATGCTACTCATTTTCTGCTCCTAGATTTTATAGCTTTCCCTTGCTCCATTATTTTATTTACATAATAGCAGTCCATCTGGCAGAGAGGTGCATCTTCTCTTATTGTGACTGATGTAGTATGAAAAAAAAAAGCCTAAGCCAACATCAATATTTTACAAAGTTGAGCTAAGACAGTGCTTGCTCCCATAGCTTACAGCATAAACTCTTGTCATCCTTACCAGAATATAAGTTATTTTAGAATAACAGTGATTCTATTTAAGTAACAGCCTGTGCAGTTACTGATGCTTGGCCTGAGCTGTACAGGGTTCATAACAACTGAGCATGTTCATGGAAGGGAAGAGCAGATCAGCAGCTGTTGGCAATGAAACAGAAGCAAAGAATCCTTTTCAGGTTTGTTAACTCCACAAATAGCATCCACTTGGATGCTTCATCTTAACTATTGCCCCTGGACCTGTAGCAGCACATGTTCAGGAAAGAATGAAAAAGACCCTCATTTGACCCTCTGGAATGTTTGCCCATCATACAGTGACTGCTCTGGGGATGGAGACAGAGCAGCTATATATAGGTGTGGCCTGGGGCATGTAGGGGGACCATCCAACCACCTGGTGATGCTCCTCAGAAGGCAGATGGAGCTGCTGCCTGTGCGAGTCAGCTGGTGAGTCAGCAGAGCCTTCGCCAGGAAAGCAGCGGGCAGAGCTGTGGCTGAGGTACCATGGCTACAGCACAGCAAAAGGGACACAACCAGGCTTCCTAAGGAATAGCTTTTGGTTGCACCTTTAGGGTTGCAGAAAGTGAAGAAATGTGCATATTGTCTCACAGAGTGATTTCACATTTGACCTGGTACATTCTTCAGAAAATTGAGGAAGAAGTGGTAACTGAAAAATGTTGCAGTGCTATTAAGGCTGTCTAAAGCCTCACTCCTGCAAAGGCATTTGAATGGTGTCAGGCAAGCAAGGTTCTTCTTTCGAGTTTGGAAACTGCTGGCAAAGAGGGAATCAGCTGGGGTGCTCTGGAAGTATCTACATCCAGGGCAGATGTGAGGGACTGACAGCTAAAAGTAAATTTAGCTGAGAAAGTTTGCTTTGGGAAAAGGAACACCAATTCCTGAGACAGATGACTGTGATGCTGGTTTCTGTTAATGTACAGGTGGTCATGGCACAGGGCCAGTAATGCTCACCAGGTAGTTGTGCCTGGGTTTGACAGGTGCAGGAGACGTGAGGGAGCTTGCCTTGGCACACACAGGGTGAGGAGGAAAGAAGTGTGGTTGGATTTGCAGGGCACAGCAACTTCTGTAGCCACACTGTGACGAACAGGAGGTGCACAGCTTTGCAGGGAGCACAGCCTCCTGGAGCCAAGTGAAAAGGAAGTGAGGAAGACTATGGGTCTGAAGAAGTATCAGTATCCCAACTGGAAAAAGCACTGTATGAGTGGATTCCTGAATACATCTGCAAGAGAGGGAAACACTGGTTCACTTTCTCTTATGCACATGTGTTCCCAAAGCATTCCATACACCTTTCTGCATGGAATAAAAACATACCAAAAAAACAAATCAGAAAAGCACTATACATCTCCTTAACTGCTTGCTCAGTCTTCCGACTTGATGGTACGCATGCAATTCCTTTGCAATATGACTGAGGAGTTATGTTCTCTTGGGTCTAGCAATACCGAAATAATTTCCCAGCTGTACCCTCCTGTTCTCTGCTTACTGGAGGCTGCTGGGAGATGGAAGTGATATTGATGACCCCTAATCACCTCATCAGGGAAAAGCTTAAGAGCATAAAAGTAGAGCTATACCCTCTGCAAACATCTGCTGTCATAGCATAGCTCTCATCTATTTTGTCCTCACAGCTTTGATTCTAACAGAAACCAGGAAATAAATAAATAAATAAATAGAATTAATTTCCATGGTGACTTGCATAGATAGTAAGCAAAGTAAGAGTTGTTCTGTTTCTTACATGTTCAACCACAAAGATCTGTCCTGCCCAGCCAAGGGAGCTCAGTCTAGATCCCATGGTCATAACAGTCAAGCAGAAAAAAGGGACCAAGAGCTGGGGGAATTGTTCTCCCCGCTTTTGCTGTTGCTAGGGAAATGTCTAGAGAGCAGGTGACTGCGGCTGGTGGTGACAGCCTGCTCCCTGCTATGATTTTGCCAGGAGGCCCAGATGCTTTCCCCAGTGCACTGGCCTCACTGCAGGCAAGCGGTGTGGGACACACGCAAGGCTTGGACTCTGTCTCCCAGATTAGACCATGGCCAATCATTGGCCACAAAGGACAACGATTCATGAAAACTCCTCTCGTGCCTCTTTCCCCTGGACTGGGCAAGGATTTGTTGATCGCATGCGTAGTCACCGTCACATGTACAAAGAGCAGCCGGTGCAGTACCCACACAGCAAACCCAGGCACGTGCTAGAGCAGGGCAGTAAGCACGAGGTCCATGGCCCATCCTGCTGCATGGAGACAACATAAGGTAGCAGAAAACTGACCATTTTGCTTTTCCTGTGGCTGCAGGGAGATGAAATTGGCTTGCTTATGAGCTGCATCATTAGCAAGTATCTGAGCATTAGCAGTCCTGTGCTGGGAATTATCCCAAGCTCATTAAACTAGGCCTAGGTCTTGCATAAACATTTGGATTTACTGGAAAGCATGCATGTTTTAGTTGACTGGAAAGTGGTAAATTAATTCAGAACTGGAACCACTTTTCCAACGTTCTTTAAGAGCAAATGTGTAATTATTCCAACTGAAAATTTGGGAAGCCTGCCTAACATGAAGCAGCAAACAATTTCTGCCTGAAATAGATTGTTCTCTAAAGCTTCAAAGATTGGAAAGAGATTTATTTTCTCTTGGACAGCTGGTACTAACTACATGGATGGTGAAAAAGTCCCTTTATTTTTAGAAGAAAATTATTACTAAATAGTCCAAAAGCTGGGAAAAAAAAGAACTGGGATCCCCAAATGTTTGAATTCTCTGACTTCAGTTTTATTATTTCTCTTAATTCTGGTACAGAGCTTTAATGGCATTATTATTATTTAAACAAAACAATATTTTGAGGTTTTCCTGCCTGCTGACTTATAAAAAGGAAGATGTTTTATTTGGCTTATAGATTTTAAAGAACACAATGAGAGCCTTGGTCAAATTCTGCAGGACAGAGAGATTACTAAGCATGAACCTGAAAAGGGTGTGAAAAGTGGATGACAATTGAATAAACAAAACAGTTCTTAATAAAATGAGAAAGAAAACTGCAGTTAAAGGTAACGCGAGACTGCAGAGTAGAGCGGGAGGTAGGAGAGGCCTGAGAATAGATACTCAGGCTGTTCATCATCCCTGGACTACGAAGTTCAGCTGCCAGCTCTCCATGGACAGTTTTTTTGAACTGCCAATTAAACCATAGATCATAAGGTGCCAGAGATGACTCCAGGCAGAGCCAGCCCAGGTCACCAGGGTGGGCTAGCTCCCACCAGCTCTGGCCCACGCTCCAGTGTTTGATGAGTAGCACTTTGTAACGCTATGGCAGAGATTAAATCTATGTCTCCAACATGACACATAACTGCCTAACCAGGAGGCTGTTATTTCTTCAGCTGATTTTCATCATCTTTTCCTTTCTCCTTGTCTAACAGGGCAGGCACACTGTCCCCCAAGTGCTCCCTCTGCTGTGCAACCCTGTCATCTCCAGAGCAGAAGTGTCTGTGGAAGGAAAAAGCTAGGCATAAATTAATTTTATGCAATTTATTTTGCAGCTGCATATTTGCACATTTTACATATAGCTGAAGTGAAATCTATCATGGATTTAATCTAATTGCCCATGGCCCAGTTCTTGGAAAAAGCTGAACCGACTGGCTGAAGCCTGGATTCAGGATCTGTGTTTACAACATTTGCAGTTTAAGGCTGGCTTCAATTGTATTTGGAGAACAGAATGTGTTCCAGACACTGTCAAAGGCAGCAAACTGCTGAGAGAAACCCTGCCAAAGCAACAGCTGAAGCAACGAGAGCTTTCAGTTTCTTATAACTCCATTTAACTTCGTGCTTAGGAAAAACTCATTAAGTAGCAAGCAACCACACGAGGGGATGCCAAGGATTAAAGGAATCCTGTCATGAGATAGCGGTGACAGTCGCCTGCTGCCTTCCAAGTGACAGTGCCTGCCAAGCCTGGGGGAGGTCGGTGACTGCGCCGCGGTAGCAGCAGCAGTTTAACTGGCAGATTGGCAGGAACCAGGCCGTGTCGAGTACAAGAGTGCTCTAGCCGTACTCATGACAAGCCCAATTGGTGCATCCTATCGGGGAAAAAGTAGCAAAGAAATCAATTATCTTTTTACACACTGGTGTGTACATATTCAGCTCCCACCCAGGATAAATAAGAGCAGTGAAATGGGACTTCATTGCAATGACGAAAATTTTTCAAGAGGTTTTTTTGGGGGTAGGTGCTTACCTTTTTTTTGTTTGGTTGGGGATTTTTTCTTCTTAAGTACTATGCAGAAAAGCCTTGTTGAATTAATGAGCAATATACCTTACTACTGTTCCTTACAGTAGGCCTCAGAAAAGCAAAGATTTTTTTTTTTTTACTGTTCTCATTGAGATAAACTGCTCCGAGAAACAACCTGGAAAAGCCCTGAATGCTGGGCATCTGTTCATATCGAGGGGCAACACTTTGGTTCATAAATCTATTAGCATCTTCAGTTCTAATACTTTTCCAGCATTCATAGTACTCCCACCATTCTGCTACAGTCATTGTTCTTGGGTACTCTCGGTTATTTTTAGGGATTTCAAACACTCAGTCCCAAAGGACCAACGTTGTGAAAAAAAGCTCTTGTTAACTAGGGGTTCTTGCTCTGTGTAGCAGAAGGCTGCTCTGAGCTAAATTAATTTTAGCTCAGAGCAAGAAAACTTGCAAAGAATTGTAGCCTGGAAAATAAAATTGAACTGCACAGTTGCTCCAGAAAGTCTCACAAAGTCTTTGAAGATAATACTACGAGAGTGAAGGCATCTACTCAGAACAACGTGTACATAGCAGGACTGCAAACACCTCATATTTCTTTCCTTGTATCTATTTTTCTCTAACTTCCCCACCCTATTTTCTACATCTTTGCCTTGGATTCTCAAGGCAAAGATGTGCTCATTGATGTCATGGGATGGGGTAAGCTAGGGTAGTCACTAGAGAACTAGTAGGTGCAGCTGGTTCCCAGCTTCCACAGCTCTTTCTGTTCTTAGGTCTCCAGAGCCCTTATTTGATTTTTTCAGCTGGTTGAAACAGATATCTTCAGTTAATTTTTTTTTCTGTATATATAGAACACACATAAAAAGAAAGAACACATTTTTCCTGTAAGAACAAGAAAGAATTTTCTCTCCCTCTGTGACAGCACGAGCCTAGATAAGTACTTAGGTATTAAAGAAGCCCCAGAGTATTGCTTTGGTCACTCAGATAAGAATGATTTATCCCCTCAGATAATAGCAAAAATCAATGTATAGTGTTGGTCTAGAGAGCAGTATCTTCTGGCAGTAGGTGACAATGCATCTTCTAGATGACAGGCATAACTATCGTGGCTTCTAGACTAAGAATCACTAATAATTTGCTTTCATTTTGTATAACAGATGAAGGCAGTTTGTGATTTGTTTCTCCATTCACCATAAAATTCATTTGACTGAGAATGATTCTTTGTTATTTGTCCCAAGCTAACAGTGAATTTGTACAGTTACTCACAACTGACAAATGGGAGCTATATTTCAGTCATGGCTTTTGTTCCCATTCAGGAGTTAACTCCGTCTGTCTTCATGTAGCCCTTCAGCAAGGTCTGGGTGCACAAGGGGACTGCAGCATCAGGACCAATACCCTGTACATCCAGTTGTTCTTCAGATACTCCTGAATGCAACTGCAACATGCATCCTTGCTTGCAAATTCACTAGGCAGGTATCTAATGGCAAGAACTGACAATTTTTTTAATAATGTTGTGTTTACCTGTAACTAGTAGAGACAAACTGGTTGAGCCTTGCTTTGGACTTAAGTAACACTTTACAATGAAGGCACAGTAACATTGTTGGGCTTATATCAATCATTTAAGAACTCTACTGTCCATATTTACAGTAAACAGGGTAGGATTCTGAGGTTTGTTGTGGTTTGTTCAGTAGGTTCAAGATTGCAGTGCCTAGTGATTACATCACACTGGAAGATGCAGTGTGGGAAACTCCTCCTTAACGTGAGCTTCTTTACTTCAAATATTCTTATGGCTAGAGTTTGCCAGCCACAAGCTGCTGTTGTTTACAAAATCAGGCCATTTCAAGAAGTAAAACACAGTTACAAAATAAAACAAATTTGGAGGCAAGAATGGCTTTCTAATCCTGTCTTCAGTTGATGCAAAGAAAAATCTTTTTCTGCCTACCCCAAATAATTATCTCAGATGTGAAAGTGAGCTTGTACTGAATGTGCAGTAGATGGAGAATCCTGTCAAAAACATTGAGAAAGAAAATGACCTGAAATTGAACTCTTCAAACAAGAAGCAAAACAATCTGTTAGATGCCAAGTAGAAGTCTACATGGAGTCAGCAGTTCATCCCTCTTCTGTACTTGTTGTTCAGGATAAGAAAAATGGGATCACAACAACCAGCACTTTCATAGCATAAGAACAGACACAAAGCTAGAAACATTCTTAACTGCCACACAAGTGGAAGCTCTCCATCATTTATTTCATCTTCAGACCTCAGACATAATGGGGTCATGTTTGAAACTCATACTTGCCCAAGTGTTCGACCTCCTTATTTTTCACTTCTGTTATGAACGCGTAGAAAAACTCTGACAAGCAAGTTTTGCCAAGTTCTGTAATCCTGGCGGCTGAAGGACTTTATGACTCCTTGCCTAGCATCTGTAACTCCGTGCTGCTACTTACACTCCTGATGGATCAGGTCCAGTGGCCTTTGTGCCTTTCCAGTGTGCACAGCTGTTCATCTCATTCTAACATCCTACAGATTTACACCTAACTCCACAACTGACTTACACACCAAGTACTCAATATCCTCTTTTCACCCCCAATTATTGTTGCCTCTGTCTTAACATGATCACAGTCACATCTCTCATACCAACGTCTCCTTTTGCTCCATGCAGCACCAGCATCAACCCTGCTGTCAAGCTGTCCTTAAATTAGCTCACAGAGCCTACATGTGTGTCCACCAAATACTGTCTTGCTATGGCCTATTCCAGTCAACTTTTCTCCCTCCCTCAATCCAGATTCTTCTTTGTTTTCTAATGTGCTTTCTTCAAAATATATGCATACACAGAAGTCCATGATGACACGCAAGACATGTTAACAGGCAATAACAACGGAGAAACAGTTGGGATAAATTTGATGTTTGATAAGATTTACAAGCTTTCACTTTGAGCTAGTAGCATTCTATTTTGTAGAACTCAAAATAAGTTTACAGGAAGGGCACACCATAAAAGGGGGAAAAAAGAAGAACTCATTTCATTACAAGTACAGACACAAAGAAGTCCCTCTGAAACAAGTTTGAGATTTTGGGTTGGAGGTGTTTTGGCCTTTGGGGACTGAGAAAGGGTGGTACACAGCAAAGAGCAATCATTATGGAATCTGACATGCCTGTTGGGCAAGTTTCTGGAGAATATTTTTTGTCTGACAAGCTCAGAAATAAAGTGTGGAAATGACAACAAGTAGAGCCCCTGCAGATGGCAGCAGTACTTCAAATTTCAGTGCCACCGCCCTGGATGTGGTAGAATCTGAGCCAGATTCCTACAGTGAAGGTAATTTTGACTGTCAGACTCTCTTGAAGTGATACGGCTTGCTACTCATCAGCAGGTTACTTTAGCTTTTCTCAGCTGGAAGGGGAAAAACTTCACATTTGCCAAGCAAAAGAAAAGCTCTTCTTGAGCCTTGTGGAATCTCCCTTGGTTCCCAGCATAATCAACACTTACCCTGCTTTATTCCAAGTACCACAGGTGTTATTTTCAAAACTATTTAGATTATTCAGGCTTGCAACAGCATTTGACTTTGTTAGCTTGGAGGAGCACAGCACAGTAATATTTCAAAAGCAAATTCAGTTGTAGCAAGATGTTAAAGATTGCTTTAAAAAAATTTTTAAAAATTCGGTGGCAGATAGCTAGTCCTAAAGAATGTACAAGAGGCAGAATGATCAAACAGACCCCAAAAAAACCTTTATTCATAGCATACAAAAAAAATTATTTGAAGTGCTAGAATTCAGCCATCTGGAATTTTCTGTACTCTGCACATTTTGGTTCCGCATGAATCCTAAAGGGTTTGAATTTAGATGTAAACCAAAATCCCCAAGATCAATGTTATTGTTAAGATTTTTCAGCCTAAGCAGTCTGAGTTGGAGTAATGGAAGAGGTTTGGGTAGAGCCATGCTCTTCTCCCTTGCCAGTAGAAGCAAAGGGAGCACCAGCAGAGCACATATTCCTTTTGGCAAGGTCTAAACCAGGTATCCAGTCACACTTGTTCGGAATGGTCCAGAGAGAAGGTCAAATAAAGAACTTTATTCTCTTTACAAAGCTGGCAAGCAGTTGCCTAAAAATCCTTGTTCTGCATAAAATTCTACTAGACACTGCTCAGCTCCACTCGAGAGCTTCCCAGTCCAAGCCTGAAAGCTCTCAGGCTTCTGCAGAAAAAGTCTGACAGGTAACCTTGCTACTCTCCAGTGACACATAGAGCCTTCATCTGAACAACGTGGTCCCCAGCCATGGGTCTCTTTCAGCCAGACTCCTGACATCTTCGTCTGTGTGCCTGCCCTGACTGCCTATAAACAGAACGAGGCCAGCAAGGAAAAACCACGCCAATTCCTGCAGTGGCTCTGGAGAAGGACAGAGAACTCCCGTATGAATTGCCTATAAGGCATGAAGTGACAAACAGTTCAAATGACCTGAAGTTAGTGGTAGTCATCCATATACAGAAGCTTTCCAAGTCCCAGCAGCCTGTGACGCACATCTTGGAAACAACCATCTCATTTTCCTGAACTGCCGTGGGCAGCTTTCACAGCTGTCTGTTGCTATTAGAATAGACTATTTCAGTTGGAAGGGACCTACAACAGTACTGGCTCTCATTCAGCTACAGACAAAGGAGACCCTGTAGAGCACTACAAAACAGAAGAAATCAAGGTTTCGACTCTGCACCCCTGACAAGATATCTCTACTTATCTAGTTGAATATGAAGTAGTTTTTCTTCCTTTTTATAGCTCTGTTGACCTAATCCGACATCTTCAGCTTGTATTATTACACAGGTTCTTCCTTGCTTCTGTCTCTCTTTTTTCTTCTTCTATCTCACTAGTCATACTCACTCTGCAGTTTTTATTTCCTACCTTTCCCTCCTCATCATCTCTGCAGTTCCTAACACTAACTTTTACTAAGCTATAAAAGATCCAGAAATATAATGAGCAACCAACCTAATGCAAGCAAACCTATTCAGGCAATCTTGCAATTTCTTTCATGGTAGTCCTTCTACTTTAAGGTGAGGATTACATCTATTATGTTACATCTACCTAAAATTTTTGCTGTAAGTTTTGGTTTTCCTTCTCTATCTCCGTGATCAGTAGTAGTGAGCTACTGTTTTCACTAGCATTGCTTTATGTACCTGCTTATATGGTAATGTAAGCAGAGCAAGGCTACTGCCTTTTTATTTTAGGCATGAAATCTTCGCACAGCAAGCACGATAATATGCCTGATCCCTATTGAGTAGTTGCCTATTTCTATGTCATTACTAGGGTTCATGTCATTTCCCAAACGAAATCAAAGAGAACAAATGCAATAAATAGGAAGGCATTTACTAGCAGGCTAAGTAAAACATGGAGGGTGAAGTCTGAGCTTTCTATTGATGTATGGATTTCTTCAGGCAATTTCAAACTTGAATAGGACAAATTTGTTGGGTTATTTAGAAGATTGGTGTCTGAGGCTGTAAACTTTTGCTCATTGCTAAGACCTGTTCAATAAACAAGTATCTGCTAGCTTAGTTTGGACCCAGAATTTTTGTGTTCCATCCCCTGACCTGTACTATTTATAATGTTGCTGGGTGCTTTTAAAGATTGTGCTTCAATAGCAGGAAAAAGTATTTCTGTAAAGCCTTGGGATTTGTCAAGATGAAAAGTGCTATGTAAGTTGTTACCAGTTTTGCTGTTTAATATACTGTGAACTGATGAAAGACAACATGAGAGTGATGGTGACTTCTCAACATAATATAAAATTTGCCTTAGGTGGGAACACTGTTTACTGAACACTTCACTCACCCACAGTAGAAAACCAATGATGGCATTTACTGTTTTCATAACAACCCAGGAGAATGCTGACTCTGACAGGCTGCTACCCCCTGATGGCTAAATAGCTAAGGAGAAGTAATGTGAGAAACAACTCTGCTGAAAATAACTCCAGCCATCATCACTGAAGCACATGGATTTTTGTAGGTCTGTTTCCCCTGCAGCAAAAGCCCAGCAATTTCTCTCCTATAGTGGTAGGTTGAAGCTCAGGCTTTCTTTAGCATTGCCACTTTTATTTTTCCCCTTTTTCAACTGTGTAAACCAGAGGACAAAGAGGAAGGGAGGTGCTGTCAAAAGCAGTGTGTCATTCTGCTACTGAACTACTGAGCAAAGAGGATATTAAAGAAAACTGAAGCTTAGGTGTCTAGATGTTCTGGGAATCAGGTTCAGAACAGTGTTTCCAGTCTTTCCATTCTGGAAGTCAGGGAAAGACAGCGAGAACTGCGCTGTAGCTTCCTACTGTGATAGAAAGTCAAGTAGAAAAAAAAAATGAACAAAGGCAAGAACAGCAATAACACTGGAAATTTACGTGGGACCACTAGTAGAACCCAACAGAAGACTTCAACATCCATGTGCAACAGCTAATTCCAGGCAAACCTGTGTACTGTCCGTACTAATCAGTCTGCAAGTGTAGAACTAGATGAATCAGATAATCCAGCACCTCCTGCAAAGTAAAACTATGCTGTGATAAAAAAACCTAATGACAATTGCCAGAGCTGAAAAGCTGTCCCAGTAAAGGTAAAACACTTTTCAGCCAACAAGGATAGAAAGGATAGACAGGGAGCTTAATGTAGCCTGGGTCTACATTGGTTATTACATTGTGGAAGTGAACAGACTTTAATATTAAGAGTAATAAGAAATTCAAAACAGAAGTCATAAGAGGAAATCAAAATATCATCTGCTGTCTCTGAACAGTTTCTCTTTTTCTGAGAGAATGAATAAACCTGGCAAGCAATGCAAGATCTGAAGTTATTCCCGTGAAACCACCTGCCAGTACAGGCAAGAGTGATTAAAAACAGCAAGATCTGAGACAGGCTTTTCAAAAAACTCAGCAGTCAAATTGTGCAGATTGGTGTATATGTAGTTATTTGTAGTTATATATGTATATTATCCTGATTGGTAGTCAACATAGCATAGCTAGTAGTAACCCTAAAAGGCACTATATTCAGGTGAAATCAAGAAATAAAGCAGAAGAGTGTTATACTTTGGGGCATAGCTTTCTACCTGACATTTTCAGAGTTTTTAAAAGAGCCTCCTTATGCTCAAATTACAGTTGCTTCTCTGGATACATAGCATGAATTAATGTGTTTTGCCACAGATGTTTTGAAAATTATTCAAGGGATAGAAGCAATAATACAGTTGGATTAGCTGGGGTTTCTTTCTGAATGACTACTGAGAATTTATTTTGCTTGGTGCAGAGACAGCATTATATTTCAGCTGAGTACAGGAACTGAATCTACAGGAGAATAACCTACTTTAGGAATAAGAAAGAAAAATGTCTTAAGTTGTTTACAGTGTACATCTGCAAGACAAGAAACACAGATGAGCCCAATACAGGCCATCTGGAATGCTGCAAGAATTGTAAGCATCAGTAAAGAAAATGGTGCATCTAGAGGACAGTTAAACCTTATGAAGGGGCAAATGGCTTTCCACCACGTACAGAGTTAAAAAATCCCATTGCCGGACTGCTGACCTGAACTCCACTTGTATTTTCTCAAAGTTGATGGGCTTCAGGCTGCAGAATGGACCCACGTTCATCAAAACAGCAGTTTAAAATCTGAAGCCAAGCACTTTCCAGGTGTGGTAATGGTCAAAGTTGGAAATCTGATGGATACCCAACTTGTGGTTTTGAAGTTTTTAGCTGTCAAAACTGAGGCAGCAGGGTTTGTCTAAACCATATACTCCAATCTGCTACTCTCATCCAGTACTAAGTACTCTTATTTTCCATAACTTCCTTGCATCAGCACTGCTAGGATGCCTTAACACTTCATATTAAAAGAAACAATACATATGTTGTGCCATCTTCTTTGGAGATGACAAAATGAAGGCACGTAGAAGTGAGCAAATAGGTTGAGCGACTGAGCAGAAACTATTCCTGAGCAAAAACACTCAGCGTGCCAAAGTGACAGCTAATATCTAACTAGCCTTAAAGTTATTTAAGAGAAATCTGGTGATGGGGATGCTGCAGCGTCTTACAACAATGCTGTTGCTGGGGATTTCTCAGTGAGAAGCTATTACTACACAACTAGAGGCAGGGGACTGCATTCACTTGTGTTTTGCACAAAGCATGACCAGTTAAACTTATGCAAGCACATATAAATGAGCTGAAACGTGGTGTCTTAAGTCAACATGCCCTTAAGTAAGGAAAAAACTGAGAAGGTGGCCTGACACAGCACAGGCACAAGCATTCTGCTGGAGAGCTGCTGGGAACTGAGCAGAGACAGGAAAGTTGCCAGAAGGCTGGACACTGAAGTCCGCTGATTTTCTTCTCAAATTCGCTGTTTTCCACTGAAATTCATTGGTTTTCCCATGAAATTTGCTGGTTTTCCCACGAAATTAATTGTTTTCCCCATGAAATTTGCTGGTTTTCCTGCGAAATTCACTGTTATCCACTGAAGTCCGCTGATTTTCTTCTCAAACTCACTGTTTTCCAAAAAAATTCTCTGTTTTATTCACGAAATTCCCGACTTTCCACCGAGGTCCGCTGATTTTCTTCTCAAACTCACTGTTTTCCAAAAAAATTCTCTGTTTTATTCACGAAATTCCCGACTTTCCACCGAGGTCCGCTGATTTTCTTCTCGAATTCGCTGTTCTCTACCGAAATTCTCGGGTTTTCCCATGAAATTCCCAGTTTCCCACCGAGGTCCACTGATTTTCTTCTCGAATTTGCTGTTCTCCACCAAAATTCACGGGTTTTCCCCCAAAATTCGTGGGTTTTCCTGCAAAACTCCCGCTTTTCAAAGGATGTCCGCCAATTGTCTTCTCGAATTCACTGTTCTCCACTGAAATTCGATGGTTTTCCTGTGAAATTCACCGGTTTTCCCACGAAATTCCCGGTTTTCCACCGAGGTCCACTGAGTTTCTTCTCAAATTTGCTGTTCTCCACAGAAATGCGCTAGGTTTTCCCTCAAAATTCGCGGATTTTCCAGCAGAATTCCTGGTTTTCCACCGAGGTCCCCTGATTTTATTCTCGCATTTGCTGTTCTCCACCGAAATTCACTGGTTTTCCCACGAAATTCGTGGGTTTTCCCGCGAAATTCCCGGTTTTCCACCGAGATCCGCTGATTTTCTTCTCAAATTTGCTGTTCTCCACTGAAATTCATGGCTTTTCCCGCAAAATTCCCGTTTTTCCCGCGAGCTCCGCTGATTGTCTGCGCGAATGCGCTGTTCGCCGCCAGGATTCACCAGTTTTGCCACCAAATCTGCGGGTTTTCCCGCAAAATTCTCGCTTTTCCCACGAGCTGCACTGATTTTTGTTGCGAATGTGCTGTTCGCCACCGGGATTCGCCAGTTTTGCCACCAAATCTGCGGGTTTTCCTGCGAAATTCCCGCTTTTCCCGCAAGCTCCGCTGATTCTCTGCACAAATGCGCTATTCGCCCTTTAATTATGGAAAGGTGGAAACAGCATTTCTGTGGCACTAAAAAGCTTCAAGTTTCTTGCTAATGCCTGACCTGTTCCCAGCTGCTGACCTGATCTGACAGTATAAATTTGACCCCAATAGGTCAAACTGTTCTTGGCCAGCTCTATATTGTTTGATCACTTTGATATTCTTAGAGTCCTACTGATCCGGCACACATTTGCTAAACTCAAACATAAACCAGAAGAGAGGCTTCACTACAGCAAATCAAGACTGCAGTCACAACTTACTGTGGTTGCAGCTGAAGCTGCCTCAGTCTGCATTTAACTGCTCGCAGCTTCACTTCCAAAGTTGCAAGAGACAACTGTCCCTTCTGATGTGTCAGAGCCACACGTGTATTTTCTTCCAACTGGAGTGATCCAATGATACACATATTTATGCGAGCCCAGACAATTTTGGCTGAAGTGGGTTAGGGAAGCAGTAGTATGGGTAGATTCCAAAGAAAAGTGAGGATTGAAAAATAAATATAAATGTGCAGTACTGAGACCTAATGTTTAACTGAAACCTAGTGTCTTATTTTAAAGAGGAGTTGCTGAAACAGTAAGAAAAAAAAATGATTTTGATGAATGATTTTGCAAGACCTAAGTTGTGTTGCACAGTGAAAGAGCAAGATATAATTATTAATTCACATCTACTTTAATTTTTGAGATTGATAGATTACTTGCATTTCAGCTATGAAGTTTAAAAGAGAAAGATAAAATCACTGTTATAAAAGATTCCAGAAGGCAGACTCGGACATACTAAATTATAGGGACAGGGAAATACTACAGTTTTCTGGATCTCCCAGTGAATAGCATCCTCTTCATACTCAAAACTGAACAGTTATACAGGTGACAGAAAATCTTCAACTCGAAATGGCAAGACATACTACCAGAATGGCAAGAGCTATTTGGAAAACTGACTCTGAAAAAACTCAGGATTGCATGGCATAGGCTGGAGACCAAAAGTAACCACGGACCACCCAGCATAATCATGATGTTGTTGCTACCACAAAACAGGCAAAAGAAATTACAAACATAAAGACAGTTATCAGTTAGGATGAGAGGTCTCTTCTATCAGACAAAGCTGTAACAAAGACAGAAGTCAGATGCAATACAGCAGAGTCCTCTCCATCTGAATTCTTTAAATCAAGACAAGATCTTTTAGTGGAAGGTATGCCAAGTTCTGATTCCGCAGACTATGTTAAACAAAGTGTGACAAGTTTATTGCAAGTGTCCCACCTAAAAAGATACATCAAGGGTTTGGGGTTTTTTGTTTGTTGGTTTGGGGAAGGGAAGGCTTTCACTGCAGAACTACATCTCTAGTCGTATAAAAAACACGGAATGTCACAACCCTGTAGACTTGCTTTATGTATTGCACACATCTCAGATAAACCAGTTACAGATACTTGTGCTGAAATAGAACCAAGTCTGTTTTACACCACCCTTACAGAAATTAGACAAACAAGACAAGACCTGCCTTCACTGCACTCTCATGTCCAACACGGGCCACTGAGGAAATGCATTTTCTCAGAATCCACATACAAAATACTTTTGCTTATTCTAGCAAGTAGATAGTATTAACCAAGTCACTGTGTTCTCACCAGTGCAGCTTCCTTCCCTTCTCTGGCCTGCTATTTAGGTTTAAACACCCATTTTCACACTTAGTCCAACACTTCTCTCCATTTCCAGTCACCAGAGGAATCAGCACAAACCTTTGCAGCAAGGTATTGTAGACCCAAATTGATACAAAACTGATATTTCCCTTTCACAGCAGCAGCCCAACTCTATTTTGATACAAGGCTCATGCCCTCTGTCAGGGAACAGCAGCCAGGTGGGTGACAACAATGCAACAACACCCACCACTACCCACCCCAAACAGAGCACAGTCACACAGTACCTGAGTGAAAAGAACCAGGGTAACCACGTCCAGCGATCGTATCTGCAGGGAAAAAAAAGAAAAAAAAAAAAAAAGCAGGTCCAAGGACAAGACAGCAGCACAGACACCTAGTCCTCCAGACACAATACAACCACTACACCTTCAGCAAAGCCTAAGCCCCAGACCTGGGTTTAAACACAGCTGCTAGTCCATGGGTAGATGGTACATGGGTGGAGGTCCCATGTGAGGCTAATCAGGGTAATTAACACCTGCCAAACTCCCCAGGTCCTGACGAAGCCTCTGGTTTCTCTGCGGAGGAGGGAACTGGTGCAGCATGTTACTGCTTCAGTGCAGTGTAGGGACAATTAGCATTTTTGAGGTATTCCTATATAAATACGCTCTTGGATGTTATTGGTGTGTTGACCCTCACAAGTAAGGAAAAATGAGAAATTGATATTGCATTTGAAAGCTGAAAATTCTTAGGCATCCCTTTTCTTCTGCTGACTGTGATCTTCGCATACCTTTCTCCCTGGTCTAGGTCATCACCTGCCACAGACAGAGAAAATACTAAACACAGAGGAAAAAAAAGTCATCTGAAGATACACAACCAGCCCTGTGATGTGAAGGGCAAGCCACAAGCTGCTTGTATGCTGTCAGATTCTCCAGACCTTTAAGAATCCATCCAGCTCTAAAGAGCACGTGGTGGTTCTTGTGCAGGATCTGGTACACAACTGTTTGATAATAAAATGTTTGACCTGGTTTGAAAAAAAGAAAAAAAATCAGAGATTTTTCTATGACCTGTTTTACCAGTTTAGCCCTAACTTACTTGGAAAAGGCATTACAGTCATAGAATGTTTTAGGTTGGAAGGGACCTTTAAAGATCCCCTAGTCCAATCCCCCTGCAGTAAGCAGGGACATCTATAACTAGGTCAGAGCCCCATCCAACCTGACTTTGAACATTTCCAGGGATGGGGCATCTTCCACCTCTCTGGGCAACATGTTCCAATGTTTCACCAACCTCATGGTAAAAAATCTCTTCCTTCTATTCAGTCTGAATCTACCCTCTTTCAATTTAAAACCATTACCTCTTGCCCTATCACAAGAGGCCCTGCTAAAAAATCTTGTGTGATGTGCTGTGTCAGTTTTTCTGGTTGAGACTTTATTGACCAAGTGCTCTTCTGGGCTGAAATACTGCTGGCCTGATAAGTTGATTTGAAACTCACCTCACTTGCCTTGGTAACCTCAAAGGAATTTGCTGTTGCTTGTAGCTAGTCTTTGTTCAGTGCTTTGTTCATAGCATTGTGAACACCAGCTGACCCTCACTTCCTGCCTTAGAGACAGTTGCTGGCCAGTAGTGCTATATGTGATTAGCTGTAGTGTATTACATAATATCGCTGATAAAAATATACAGCCCCTAAAATACATATAACAAGGAATTATGCAAGCAAAACCAGATAAACTACAATACAGATAAAACATATAATTATATAATAATTTATAATATGTATTTACTCATGTATCTCTGATAATATATATGGATAATAAGAATATATAGATCAATAACACTATTATATATAATAATACATAGATATCATACTGCTACTATTTATAGAGATCTATTATATTTAGAGAGAGAGAGAGAGAGAGAGAGAGAGCTCTAAAGACCTCTATAGCAAGAGAGATACAGATCCATATATACAAGAATTGTAATAAATTATGTTTTGAACCTTCTTCAGAGCAGTGGTTGGCAGCTTAAAGTGAGAATGCTACAGATAAAAAGAGGTAGAAATTCTTGTATGCAGGATATTATCTACAGGAATCCTCTGTTGTCTGCACCTAGGATAGGAATTAGAAATTACTCATTTTTATTTTCTCTGAAACCCATTTATGTTACTGAGCTCATCCTACATTATTCAGACAATCTACTAAATCATCCTTTTGTAAGACCTGTGCACTAAGAAAGTCAAGAATCTGCTGGGTGATGGGTTTTGTAGATTCAAGCAGCTGATGCACCTTTAGTTCTTCAAACACTGGTAAAGTTGCTGTATTATCGAGTGTTTGAAGGGAAATGATGTATCACACTACTCTGGCAATTCTACCTTGGACAATTTAAATCATGTGTCCTGCGCTGTTTAAAACTCTCTTAAAAGTCTTGTAAAGGCTGATAGGAAAAGTTATGCTCTCGCTCGCTTGTTTATTTTACTAAGTGCGATAATTCAAGATAGTTTGAGACAGTCATGAAATATCATAAAGGATGTTGAAAGACTTCATGTAAGGACTGACACATCTCTGGTGTATCAGAAACCTTTTGAAATTTGAGTGCCTGAAGACTCATAACTATAGCTCCATCTTTGAAGGAAATGGGAACGAACATCAGTACCTCTCCTCCAGCATTTTGCTTGCAAAGGAGATAACAAGATTGCAAGAAACTGTGTTGCACTGACAAAGACTTATTAAGACTGTCAAGATGAGCAGGCAAACAAACTTCAGTTTCTTGGGCACAGCAAGAAATGTCTTATGCTGCAAAGTCACTGACCTGATTTCAGGTGTTGATTGCTAGAAAGTGAACCTGCTCTTGACAGCTTCCCTTCATCTGAGCAAGTGATGGCTTGGGCTGTGCCGAGGTGAAGGCTGCTTGTTAATTGCCCTCTCACAATGCTGTCTGGGAAACCTGCACTGTCTTTGTGTCAGCAATGAAGGCATCAGATAGAACAGCAACTTCTTGGCTCTGCCTTTGAAGGTAGTTACAAACAGGTGACAGAATCTCAAAATGCTTCTTTTTTCTGACTTAGCAGGCAGGTGAGGATTCATAGTAAGATTTTTCCTAATAAAAGAAGGACAATACAAAGAAGGATGTAGGACAGGCTTGCACAAACAGTAAGTTCCTGTTTGCTATTAAATGTTTTTATAGCAGCAGCTCAAAAGAAACCTCAGTCAAGAGAACAAACCCCTCCTTTTAGATGTGCAGTCATGCTCCTAGAATTAATGATCTGAATTAGAGATGTCAAATGATTGATTGGCTCATAGGCTGGATGTTGTGTACTTGGGGTGTTTAAATAGCCCACATAGCAAATTCATAACTTCATTTAAAAGAAAACTTTTTGGTCACTGAAAAGATGACCTTTTAGATATACACTCACTCTAAAGTGGCACAGTGTTCCCATCCCAAAGATGCAAACTGGATCAAATAAGGACTGAAAACTGTGAATCTCTTATCCCTCATTTAGCTAATTGGGTTATAGTTGTATGTATCTATATCCATCTACCTACATATATAACTCTTCTATATAGATTTAAAAAAACAACATCAAAATAACTTCATGGTTTCGAAGTTCAGATCTCAAATCTTAGGATATTTGAGAATTCAAGCTACATATGCAAGTCTGATTTAGCTCTGGTGCATATGCATTATGACAGATGTGACAATGAAGAGTTACCAGACCTCCCAGAACGCTTGCCTAGTCTGACCCTAAAAGAACTTACTTTTCTATTGCATGACACTAAGTAACATCATGCTTAAGTAAAAATACTGTTTTAAAATGTTATTAGTGTGGGTAAAGTAGGTTACTCTTGCTGATTTTGAGTCAGATGGGAGAAGATAGCAATTATCAACTGCAAATTGCATCATTCTTAACTATACCTGCTCTTAGAGAGAAATTCAGAAGAGATCCCTAACAAGAACCAATTAACTAAATACCTCTGAGGACCTTCAGTAACATCCTAAGAGTTATAAAGAACTACTATCCCATGGGAAAGGAGATCGACAAGAATCCTTTGGCCAAGCATAAACCTCATTTTAAATGAGATTATAAACATGCTGACTAGTTGACCCAATTTTACTTCTGCATACAATACCATATGCTGTTCCTTGCTTGCAGAATTGTACCTCCTATTGATGTCAGCAATAGCAATAGCTATTTCTGAAGTAACACAAGCCATTTTCTTTGTTGCAAGAGAACTCCATGGGAAAATATAATCACAATCAAAATAATAATAGACCTTCCAACAATTTAATTCAAGCAACTTGCCCTTGCTAAAATAAAGGAAAAAAGGAAAAAAAAAAAAAAGGAGGTAACAAACGTAGGGAACGAACACTTCAGGAATAGGTAAAACGTCCCATGATTTCCTCAGTTGAGTCTGCACATTTGCATGGAAAATACATCTTTCCTCTCTCCTGTCGATCTAAGAAGGGGGAGTGATAGAGCGGCTTTGGTGGCCTCCTGGCCTCCAGTCAGGGCCAAACCAGCAGAGCTTCTAACCCAGGCTCTGGAGGAACTGGGAAGAGAGGCCAGAGAGAAGGTTTAAAATTGCTAGATGAAGCTGACAGCTGAATGTATCTCTTCAGCTCTGTTATTGTGGCCTCTGATAAACTAATGTATGATGTGTAGGGAGAATCAGCATTGCATTCTGTCAGTTACCTTTTTTCATGCTTCATTCTCAGACTATGGGTTTTCTTTTCCTGTACTTTTTAAAAGCTTAGAAATTCCAATTTTTGTGATAATGTAATGTATAATTTTTCAGATTAGAATTTTACCTATTATACTTTTTTCCTGCTTTTTCCATGCTTTTGATAATTTTTAATTTCCACTCTTGTCTCTTTTTTTTTTTTTTTTTACTTCAAGCTAATACTTACTGGATTAATAAGAACCTGCCTGCAGAACTACATCATTTCATTCACACATAAGAATACCAAATTCACTGTGTGACTGAAACGGACAGGGAAAGACAGAAAAAGTGGAAACAAAAGTCTTGTATGGAGCAGGATTGTACTCATGAGACATTATTATCACAACCGGGCACATGCCCTCTCGTGGTCATACTGCTACCAGAGCAATGCCTTAATACAGTTAAGAGCAGGCTACTGTTAAGCTAGTACTTAGAACTGAGTTTGGCAAGACTGGCTTTAAAGCACATTTCAGAGCCCCACAGCGTGAGTTTGCTGGGCAGAACCATACCACAAGGGGAGAAACATCACTTAGGGAAAAGTGAAATCATGTGTTGAACTGTCTCTGCAGTTTCAGGGTGTAGTTTTTGTGGTGGTATCCTGAACATATAGATCAGCATTCCCTAGTCAGAAATAAAGAGGAATTCATCAGATGGGTTCATGTATATTTTCTATTTTCTATAGACTCCCAATGTTATATATTGAATCCTAAAGCTAAATAAGGAGACTTGGAAGACCTAAGACATAATGACCAGACTTAATGTCTTTCCAAATGTCAGATGCCCTTTCTGAGCTGCAGCTGAATATAGATTAGAAATGCAGATTTAGTCTGCAGGTGAATATTGTTTAGTTCCACCATTGACTCTTACAGAGGATAAAAAGGTACAATTGTTTTCTAGGATAAAGTACTCTGATTTTACTAGGTATATGCAATTATGTTCTTCTTTGGGTTTGAATGGACAGTACACTAGTTTTTAGATACCGAACCCAAAATTATCTATGAGAGATGAATCAGCCATCTTCCTTTACATTAAATTTGAGCTAGGCATCACATCTTACAGCCATAATTTCTGAAGGAATTGAAGCCTCTGATTGCTCTTGCCACAAGCATACTGAATGATGGAGAAAGCAACATTACATTTGCTGTTACACCACTAGTTAAAGAGTGCTTTAATCTCCCAAAATCATTGTAACACCATTTTAATTCTCTATACTTACACACACCAACAGATACACATGTAGAAGAAAGTTTTATTTGCAATTTAAAACCTCTGAAAGCAATGAAAATCTCTGAAAGTAATGGCTACAGTGTCACAAATTCCAAAAACATCTTTGATGCCCATTATTCAGGAGCTTGCCCTTTGTGGCAAGTGCAATCCTACAGCATCAATAAAGTTGCATTGGTTGAAATTTAATGGCCTTTGCACTAGGAAATGCAATAAATAAATACCTAGAGTTCACAAAACACAAAGCCAGAAACTCTGTAACTTCTTTTTCATCCCTCCCTTGCAGATTCTTCCAGGAGATCCATGGATTTCTTTTAAAGGGTGCCACAGTCTGGACACATGAGCAGTAGTCC
>NW_009711029.1:0-17989 GCF_000703405.1 Apaloderma vittatum | reverse complement strand
TCTCTCAGCATTAGGGCAATACAAGATCCAGACTTGTACTCAGTGTAAAGTCTACAGCACAATGACATTTTCTGCCTGTTATTTCCCCAGTTGTCTTTGTATGTTTTACTATTCTTGCTTCAGGTTTTTAGCCAGTGTTTGTCTATCAGATTTCTCTCTTTTTTTTCAGATCTTATCTCCAATCAGCAAAAAATACTTTGACTTCTGATTATATCCTCCAGCGTGTTTTTTCCTAGTTGGGTTTAAGCTGTTTCATTGCATTAACCCATGTACCATCTCCACAAAAATCTATATTAAGTTAATCAAAATTATTGCAGGCGGGAGAACACCTAACTGCTGTTGGAGGTGACAACCTCACTGTCTCAAGTTTAACTGCAGTCTTTTTGTTCTCTTAAAAAGATGTTTTCCTCAGGCTAGCTAATTCCTGCTAGTTTATTGCTGCCCATATGCTCACCATTTGGGCACCAGTGGTACCACTTGCCTTAACATCACCCAGTGACACCAGGGTTTAGGGAGTCCTGTCCATATTTGCCGGGCCTCAATTGCCTCCTCTGCCGGCAGCGTGAAGGGCAGGGGAGAATGGTCTTGTGCATCTATTTTTGAGCTCCCGGAAAAAGCCCCCAAAGCAGTCCTATGGCTACTTACACCAGCTGTGGAGCTTCTCTGTCTTTGCAGGACAAGACAGCAAAGTAACAATTCCAGGATAAGTTCAAGTCTGAAATTAGGAAAGTCATCATAATGCAATTTGTCTGTTGAATCAAGCTTCCATGCTTTTCATACATCCTTCAGTAGAGCAACCTGGTATCAGCGGCTGGATAACCACAATTACTTAATATTTCTAAAGAAAAATGTCCTTCTATACTTTATACTATGGATACTTGCACAGAAAAAATATAACAGCTTAACCTTTCAAATCAACCAAAAAAAATTAAATAGACTTAAAACAGGATTGGAAGATAGGTGCATAAAACTGCACCAAAAAATCTGAGCCATAGCTCATATAGCTTTGAATATGCACTTCTAAAAAAAGGAAGTATTCATTGAAGTTAATGAATATTTTGGTTCCTTATCAACTTGTGGATCAGAGCCTTGATATAAACACAGCTGGTGTGCATTCAGCTACATCTTCTACTGCTCCACAAGCTATAGGATGTCATGTAAGGAGGAGGACTTGTGAGGATGTTTACCAAGTTAGCTTGAGTTTGGCAGAAGTAGATGACACAAGCACTTTGCAACAGAAGTATAAATAAAATATTCCTAAAGCTTTTAAACTCCGCTCCCCACCCAAAATCCCCTCAATCCAATTTAAGCAAGTTCTGGATTACACATTGTTTAAAGTATCATCATACTACAGAAGTTTAAAGCTGGGCCAGACATTAAGCTTTGACAGACTTTCTCTGTGATCCCTCACCACCCTCGCAGGGGAGGATAACAGGAGAACCAGGGAGAGAGACTTTGAGGTTGGAAAAAAACCTTGAATCAATTTAATAAAATCAAAAATCATACTAACAATAACAATGAAGCTGTTGAACTATACACAGATATTATATAAGTATACAGATACATTCAAAGACACAAAAGAATATGCTAATATGGAACCAGCACCCTCCAGATGACAACTGAGTCCTGAGTAGAGAAGTCCCAGACTAGACTTGGGAGATGAGAGCACCTAAGACAAGAGTTCCAAGGATAGCCCAAAAAAAGAAAAAAAAAACAACATAAAGAAGACAAAAAAAAGCAAACACAAAACCAAAAGAAAACACAAAAAACCCTGAAAAGGATGCCTTGGCATAGCCACACCACTCCCACCCAGAGAGTCAGGGAAAGACGACCTGTCCTGACGAACAGTGCTCCTCCGAAACATGAGAATAGGAGGCAGGAAGACCAGCAGCATGGGAGGAAATGACAAAGAACTGGTGAGAAACCTTCCAGCACAACAGCCACTAAAAAAACCACCTGGCTCTTCTTATGAGCACCATGGGATGGAATACTGTGATTGATCCATTTAGGTCACCTGACCCATCCTCACCTCCCCATAGACACAGCTGCCCCCCTGCCCCATTGAGGTTTCCCCCTGTGCCAGAAGTTCCAGAGAACTTTTATCCTGGTGGTCTCAAACCAGGACACATACTTATAAACTGTATGTGAAAATTGTGAGAAATAGTTAATCTGTTGAAAAAGAAGTAATTAAATTTTTTATTTACTTTCACATTATAGTACATTTGTTCTCCCTGGTTTTAAAATTCTGTTACTGGACGCCGCCCCATTGACCACGACTCTCCGGCTTCTTTCCTTCAGCCAGTTCACGATCCACCTCACTACCCTATCATCCAGTCACTAAAGAAACAAACAAAGAGTAGAAAGTTGTTTAGCCAGCCTAACGAGAAACAAAGAGGAGAGAAATACATACATTTACGGATATATCCCATACATGTGTTTATTCAAGATCCATACACGAATGTTTCTGCCTGCCTTTTGTCAATTACAGTCGTCGGTTGCATAGTGGAATGGTGCTATTCACAACCAAAATAAAATGTAAAAAAAGAAAATTAGGATAACATTTTTAGGAATACAAGTTTCCATTACTGAGCATTTAGTGACATTTACTAGTGAGTTAAGCCTCTGATACATTGTCTTGCAGTGTTTGAAATAGCTTTGTTAGGAGGTCAGAATATTAGTTTGTACATGCTGGACCAGTGATGCCTGATGCTGTGATCCACGCTGTTGTGTTTTTTTCCCAGTACATACATCTGAGTCCAGTGGGCTGCCTGACTTATGATACAGCATTCATAAGGATCCTAAAATAACTTCTGTCTGCTGTTTGATATTTATTTTAGGAGCACACAAATCAAAGGATAGGGAGATGCTGACACTGATAGTATCAGCTTAAGTTAGAAGTTTGCTGTCCCTACGGCTTTATGGCATCTCGTATAAGCCTGTCACCTTGATGCTTCTTCACACAAGGCTTGTCTACCTGGTTATAGTTAGTAAAGTTAGGGTGAAGGAACTAATGCACCAAACATGACGAACATTAAATAAAGCCCCTCTGGATGCTCTGGCTCGGTGACTCCAGGGGAAAGCTGAGGGATAACTGATATGTAAAGTGAAGAACAAAGGCCACTTCTGATGCAAACACTGATTTTATTCTCTGTTTAATTTTGAGCCTAATATGCTGATCTTCATGTACTTCATGTGTTTAAGTGAATTGACTGAACTCCCTGTTCAGTTCCACAACCTTTGTAATACAGATAAGAACTTCAGATGAAATCAGTGGCATTGCCTGAATGCAAAAACTGGCATTAGAAGAGACGAGTTGTTTTTGTTATGGCCATGAGACAGCATCAAATTATCTCTAATATTACCAGTGGCACCTAGTGTTGGTTCTGATCATCCGAATGAAAGCTTTGGCTTTCAGGGAAACAGAGTAAGGTTGTGCTCAGCACATTTGAAAATCCCACTGAAGATGCGTCTGTTCAGAAGGAGGAATGATGTGTACTTACACTGTATCTCTGCCTCTGTCTTCTCTAGAAATGCGGCTCCCTTATGTGGCCACATTCCTATGAATGTGGACCAAAAGTGATCTTTAAATATAAAATTAGTATATCACAGCCCATAATTAAGTCTCCTTTCAAAAACACTCTATGGCCCTAGGAAGGTAAAAAACATGTTATAGCTGTTCTTTCTGTTTTCTATTGTCCGCTGAAACTTTCTGTGAAAACACCGGTGAATGACTCAGAAAAGAAAAAACACCCAAGTTTTATCATGTGAGGGGTAAAATATATAAATTATTTAAATAAAGTACTATTCCCTTTGACACTTCTAAGCTTTTCTGTCTGATGCAGAAAACCAAAGTGATAGTTGCAGTATGTGCAGAGGAAGGTATATGGCATGAAAGAGAAGACAGGCCAGGGTAAAACCTTCTTTTCACATTTCCTCTTAATTGTTCTTATAAAGTAATAATTCCTTTCTTCTCAGAGCCGCATAGCTGCCTAAAGTTTGCTCACTTGCTTCTGTGGTTACGAATTTTGATTCTCTTTGAGGGAAACCCTTGCTGTCAACGAAGCCAGGGAGTTTGTCAAGTTTTCCCTCTGGCCACTAGATGCTCGCACAGGCCAGCTTTGTCCACCCAGAGCCACCGCGGGGCCACCTCACCTAGCGGGCTCCCAGTGCCATGGAAAGAAACTGGGACACTTGGTAGCCACTGACGGGCTGGCAGTTGCCTCTGCACAGGCATGCAGCTCACTGGCACGTCGTACTTCTTCCAAAAGACTGTTGTATCAATAGCGATACTTGGTGCTCAAGGGAAGAATGAAAATGAGTAGAACAGTTTGAGCAGCACTACGGAGTTTTAGCTGACAGACTCAGCTATATATATAATTATTTCAGTGCAGGTTCAGAAGTTTATTGTATTATGAAATAATACACCTTATGAAATTAATAAAAACCCAGTAATGCCAATTGCAAAAAAATACTTTAGTCCATGTGTGCATACAGGAAGACAGTCCTTAAATTGATAACCATACTGTGCTTTTTCTGAAGACTGAACACTTCATTTAGTGCACATGAAATGGTAGTTATTTCTCTGTTACTTTTCTCTACTTCATCACATCTATGCCTCCCTGCATTATTTACTATACAAACAACACAGGCCTCAGCCGCCCTGGGCAGTCCCTTCTTGTCTTTCTTGACACCCCTGGTCTATTCTGTCTGTCTGGTCCCGTGTGCAACAGTATAAGACACAAAGGCACGTGGCTTTTCTTATCTAATTTTAAGCTCTTGCTCCAACCCAGTGCCATAACAAACCTAGGAAACCGAGCACGGATCCAGCCCTATGCTACACCACGATAACATCACCGAGGGGCACTGTTGTCTTTGCTTAAAATACCAGCCTTGGAAAAGCATGTTCAGGAGGGTAAAGGATCTCTGTACTCAGCCCTCACACTGTCCAGAGAAGCTGCCCTGCTCTGTCACGATTGCCCTATCCTGACATGCAGGAATATTTCAGAATTAGAGAGAAAAAAGTGACCCTGTTTGTCTAGTACTTGGGCTTTTTGCTGAAATTACCTCTTATTACCAGCTGTGAAATTTCCTTAAGAGATTTATCCACTGGGAACTGAGACAGTTATTTTGCACTCAGTAACTACTCTGTGTGATTCAACTGATCTGAATTAATGTAGAGACAACAAGCAGTATCTCATTGCCAGGCTCTCATTCATTAATTTCTCAAAGCGATCCCAAACTTTAAATTTAACAAAACTGATTTATCTGTTTCATTTCTAACTCCTTCCATGAAGGCTGCAGTCAATGTAAGGCATCAGCTCCTGATCTTAGTTGCTGTGGATGTGACATGAAAAAACACCAGTAGCTTCAACAGATTTATGTTAGATTGGTTCCATTTTTGCTGAACTGCCACCAAACGGTTTTAGCTTTGGAACTGGGAGCCTGGTCACCTTACTGTGAAAGTCCTGGTCACTACACCAGATTACAGCAGGCTTTTCCTTTTAATGGCGTTTCTGCCAGCTTGTACTCCTGTCATGAATATTCTTTTAAAATAGCCGTCTGGAGGCAATTAAGAAAAACAAAAAAATAAGGAGAACAAAGAGACTGTCATTAGTAATCCAAGTAGGGTTTAGTTTCTGAGAAAGGATTAACAATGAAGACAAAGAGCAGAGTAAGAAGGCAGTTGATGTTGTCATTATCAGCAATTTCTTCAAATTATGTTGGCAAGTCTTGTATTCAGCATGCCATATTCATTGTGGATTGGCATTTGAAAAGATTGGTAAGAATTAAAAATAAGTCTTCAGAGCAGGGCAGCAGAAATATGGTCTGGATTGGGACCTTGGGTAAATTCCATCAGGACTCCACTGCAGGTATAGCCCTGCAATATGTCGTTTAGTTCTGGGGAGATCCTGTGTTTTTTCACCGTTCTCCTGATCTCTGAGGGAAAAAGTTAAGCACATAAAGTTTTTGGCAGACCAGCCAAAACTGGAGCGTATGCATTGCTTTCTGCTTTGCAGATGTATGTAAAAACTACATAGCAGACCTCAGCAAAATTAAATGAGTAGCCTGGTTTAGAGCAAAGGAAACATTAATAATATTATGGTGAAAGAAATTGATCTGGGAATTTCCTTCTCTGCAGTAGTGAAGATCTTCACCATGTAACTAATGGTGAGTTTTAACAGAGTACGTGGTAGGGACGGCTGAAGAACCTAAGTTAATTTATATCGTAATAGGATTTGTTTGGTGGGGAGCTCACTCCAGTGAGAGGAATGAAATGTCACTGAACACGTGGAATTTCAGAAAAAAAATAGTAGCCAATGAACTACAAGTGCAATATTGGCAGTCTCCTTCAGTTGGTATCAAGCAAATATCACCAAGAAGACAGGAAATGTCAGTGTTGCCTGTGCCTGTCCTTAATGTTCTAAGTGTGCCCTGAAACAGTGGGCTGGTGGCTTCCTGAGTCTGCCTGTTCCTGGCTTTGTCAAGGAATGCATTGAAACCTCTTGATTTTTATCCTGATGCAGAAAAAGAAAACTCCATAAAGCATCATAGGATGAGAGATTTGCCCAAATAATGTCATCAGCAAATCTGATGTCTTTGTCTCTGACCTTTAATGTCTTCTAGCTTTGCTTAGCCAAGGCCACTGAGTTCACAAAAACAAAATGAGACCTTGCTATTGTCATTCATCCCTGCACACTTGCTCCTTGCAGCAAATCTCTCCGCATTTATTACCATTCTACCTTGTCCCGCATCTCTGCTGCTCCTGCCTCTTTCCTCCTCTGCTTTCCCTGCTTTCTCTCTGGCTTTTGTCTGCTTCTCCCCACTGCGTCTCTGTTCCTCTTTTTGTTGTGTCCCTCATGCCGCTGTGGGCACCACTCCTCCTTCAGCCTTCCCTGCTCCTCCTCACTTTGTGTCCAGCCACTTCCCCTGCTGTAGCTGCGCTCCACCATGCACAGCTGCTGCTCTTCTCCCCAACCTCCACCACTCCCGCTGCTGCTGCTCCAAAAACAGTTTTGACCAGCTCTACTTCCAAACAATGAGGCTTTGACCTCTTTCCCCTGGGAGAAGATTTCACAGCCAAACATGTCTCACTGGCAGGAGCTTTTCCTGATATTCAGCCTGTTTCCTTCTCCCATTGCTCCTGCTTAACTCTCCTTATATTGAACTAACTGCTCATGCCCCGGGCTAGGTGTTTGGCCCCTCCTTTTCTGCCGATTGCAAAGAAGGACGATGCAGATAGCGAAGCCAAGATGAAGAGGGACACCCTCGTAATACTCAGCACTGTGCATCCAAGTCAGCCAGCTCCTGTTATACCCAGAAGGAGCAGAACAAACATGCTTCCCATAATGAAAAATAGGCCACGTGCCTTATGAAAATTCACCAAGGGCCAAATCTTGATCAGGTTTTATCCATCTGAAGGAAAGATACTCATATGGACAGCTGTGTCAACAGCCTGTGAGCCAGGGGCTGAGTGAATCTGAGCTCCTGGAGAGGGGACAGCGATCTCAAATAGGTGAATAAGACCCAGACCGAGTAAGTCTGGGTGCAGAGGGAGAGGTTTGAGCCCAGGATGTAGAGGAGAAAAACATTAAGCTCATAGGAAGTACAAAAGCAGGAGAGACTGATCTTAGGTAGTACAAAAGAAAGGGAAGAAATTCAACAGACCATGTGGAAGGGGGAGAGGGGGTTTGAGCAGCTGGACTTGGGCTGAGGTGCATTCGGTGACCTGCAGTGGGATGATACGGGCTGAGTGGGGCCAAAGGCAAGCACACCCCCACGCACAGTCAAGTCAACAAAATGTGAAAGCCTACTGTGAAGAGACTTGTGTTTTTAAGGGCAAAGACTATCTTTTGACTAAGTATCAGCAAACTGTTCAGCAGAAGAGGGGATTAAGACTGATCCTAAAGCTTCGTTTCCAATTTAGCATCTCTGAGGCAGCCAGCTGATGTATATATACATGTCTGATGTATATATACATTATATATATATACACGTATACATATATATATACACACATATACACATATATATATTTCACGGTTGATGTGAAACCCAAGTGGTCATCTACCCACATAATCATATAGACTCCTCCTCGCTTGGCTCAGCACAGACACCAGGGGTGTCTGTAGTCTCACTGTTGCCAAAAGCACAACATTACCAGGTAGCGTGAGCCAATATAACTGCTGAAGAAAGGTGGAGATTTTCTGTTCCTTCCTATCCTGTCTCCCAGCCACACCTTCCTGCTACTTAGTCAGCTCTGGCACGTGTTTGCACCCTTTCAGCAGCTGATCCAACTCACTAAACCACCACAAACATATTTTTATGATCAATTTTATGCTGGCTTAGTGAATTGGCTCAGAGAAAGGGTCCAGAGAGCATCAGTTTTAAAGCAGGGAGAGGGACTGCATAGCTGGCCATGGGGTAGTGGAGATGAAGGGAAGATAGAACATGATTTCTCCTCATCAGAGGCAAGACTTTAACCTGGCTCAACAAGGCACTACACCCCGAGTGAGCAGCTTCTTCCTTTTCTTTGGCGTTTTAAAATGTGCTGACCAATATGTACCCATTAGCGCATTGTGAGGGCTGCTCATTTTCCTAGTCTAGACAGGCCTTTCAACCAGACATGCAGATCCGCCTTCGGGCATTTTGTCAGGACAGTCCTCAAAAGTACCTTTCAGTGCCTCAAAAGACAACTTCAGATGGCAATTTGGAATCTTATTCTTAGTGATTAAAATAGCTTACTTTGGCCAGTCCAAAAGCTAAATTATTAATACCAGCTGAATTAATAGCAGTGAAAACTGCTCATTAGAAATCATAATGGCACTGAACACCCTAACACATCCCTATAGTGTAAATCAGCCTGGCCCCATTTATTTAATGAAGCTACAGCTGCCTACAGAAGCCAAGGACCTGCTCTAAAATTTTCTTTCTTGTTTCTGCATGTACCTAATGTAACTCTGCAATCTTCTTGCTCAATTTTTCTATTATTCTTACAATTTTTCCCTTAGAGGGCTTCTTTAGACATAGCAAAGACTGCTTGGTAATTTTTATGTCTAGCCTCCTATTTCCCTTGCTACTCCCCCATGCAGTAATTTGTGTGGGGAAAAGGTAAATCAGAGCCACATGTTACCTTTAAAAGCCTGAGATAAAGGGCAGCAGCAATATCACTTGCTGTGAATTTTTTTTAGTCAAAATGCAGTTAATTACGGAGAAGATCACAGTATCAGCATGCTTCCTCTGTTTTACATATTACTTTCTTGGGGTGAGCTTAATTTCTTCTATCAGAATAAGAAAGAGGCAGACGAGGGTGGTATAACACATCCCAACGATGGCCCTAGGAAAAGGCCTTATCCCGGTGACAGGGGGATATGCCATCCTCAGCCAACTAATTATGCTGCACCTGATGGAGCATAGGCACTAGCTGAAGGTATGGAAGAACATATAAGCATTTTAAAAGATTTAGTCACTGCCATAATTAAAAGAGCTAGTCAAAATCAGGTTTTAGTTTGCAGATGATAAAATAGGAGAGGCAGATAAGACAGATTTTTTTCTCAAGGAAACTATAATATTAATGTAAATCTGAAACTATAACATTTTTCTTTTCAAATACCACCGTGTGTTTGTGTGTGTGTGTTTCTAAATCTGTCTTGTTTCATCTCCTGTATTGGAGAGAGAAATGTGTATCACTTGCATCATTGGTTACACCCTACCATGGGAGATACTGTCTAATCATTTTCTGTGGCTTTAGAACAAAGATTAGCATTATTACTGGATCAAAGAAAAATCTCCTTTATTAATACTATGCTTAATCACTGACAGTCCACCAAGTCACAGCATTGTGAACTGCAATCTATTCCAATGAAGTCGAGAGCATCACTGTGGAATTACATGAGTGTAGACTAAAATTCTCGGTCTTATTCTGGCTCTCATAACTATTCCCAGTTATACTAATTAGCATTTCCCTATGGACAGACCGTTAATCCACCTATTGCCAGCCAAAGAGTGCAAAGCTCTTTGAACAGGTATTTATTTCTTCCTGCTGGATATTTTTAGAATCTGTTTGTTTCATCCCACATTTCCTTGGTTTTGCATCTCCATTTAAGGTTACTTATGCACAAAAACATTTATGTGTCCTGGGCTCACATCTACACTGGAAATAAGTTAAATCCACAGATGATTTTAGCACCTCAGGCAATGACCTTGCAGTGGAGCTTCTGGCCAATGTTTTTTGTAACACATTTGCTTAAAATCAATGTTTTCCAGAGTGTTTCAAAAACCAGTTGTCAATAACTTCTAATGAACACTTGCTTGACATGCACTCAGGAAGTCTGGACTACTCAATCGTACTTCGCCACATGGCTTCCAAGATGAGTCTTTTCTTCTGCCACACTAAAAGGGTTGAAGGGACTTAGATATTGTTGACACTGGTACTGGAACATTTTTTTCCCAATCAAGGCTGTTATTCATCTCAGGCTGAAAGACTCAGGGAATGTTTTCTCCCACACCATGCTGACCTCTGAGATGTGCAGTGTTTTTCTGAAGATACAAGCACTGATTCTTGGTGAATGATACCTGGATAGCTTTGCTTTAAAGATAGAAGAAGCTCTTACATTCATACAGTGGGACCTCCTAATACTTCTCTAGGAGATTTCCATCACCTGGTGATGAAAATTTTGCTCAGAGCCATCATGCTTTGCTGAAGGCCTTATTTGATGGGACATACTGAACCTGAGATACAGAATAAAGCTTGTCAGTGTTACTATACCCCTTTTAGCAGAAAGCTAACCATGACTGCATTGTAAAACGCCAGCCAATATTTCCACCACCTTGCCAATGTGTCCCTCTCCCCATATCCACTAGCTTACAAGGTGAACTTGGCTGTGAACTGAAGGCACCAGCTGCGTGGTGCTCACCTGAGGAGGAGGCACCCAGCATAGCCCAACAGGAACGAGAGGTGGCTGCCTTTCCTCCTCGCAGGGCCAAGCAGTCTCAGGTTACTCCTCACTTGCTGTGGGTAGGAGCCCGTCTCTGCACTGGAAGTCTCACAGCCTTTGATGATTTAATGTGTCTATACCCTGAGGACAGGACTGGGTATTCCTGGTTTTCAGTCACAACCTCTGATCTTTTTAAAACTCACTTAGCTCTTCTTTACGCATTTCCTTTCCACCTTGCTGGCTTAGCCCAGGCTTTGGTCAGATGAGATGGCTCTGGGAAGCTTTCCCACTGTGGATATAGCTACTCTGTTACCTCTGTTACTGTACATTTGTTTAATTAATTGCTCATTTTGTTCCTGAGCTGTTTTGCTGGCCCAGTGCACTTATGGTATGCATGAGTGCCTAAAAGGTGATGAGGCTCCTAGGGATGACTCTGTCCCTTTCATTTATTTATAGAAGTTGAGCACATGATCCCTTATTAATTGCAGGCACTGTTCGCTCAGCCTGACTGGAGATAAAGTGGCACCGGCTCCAGCCCCTCTCTGCTGGCAGTGACGGCAAGCAAGGCAGGAAGGGCCACTCTGCAGAGAGCAGGACTGATCAGCCTAGATCAGAAAAGCAATTAAACTTTATGTGCCATTTGAACTGTGGACCTGGAGGTGCACAAAATAGCCTTTGGCCACTCTAAGATCTTTTTTTAAGTGCTGTGACTACTTAACAGAGGTAGTTGTAAGAGCATAAATCAACCGTTCTGTTATTCCTCTGGAGGCCAACATTTATCAGGGCAGACCTTAAAATGAATTTGAAGCATAGAAATTATGAGAATTTATGCAGCAAATGACTTACTGTCAACAGGCCACAGAGCAGAAGCTTCAGCAACAGCAGCTGAGACAAGCAGGCTCATCAGTATATGGGTTTATATTCAGGCACTGATCTCTGGCAAAAGTTGACAAACGTTTCTTCTGGTAGGACTGCTGCCTCAAAGAGCATAAACTGCCTATTCTTATTCCCTGAGCTGCTCTTTCAGATGTGCCTTGAAGTGAACTGGGGCCACTCGGTCAGTCTGGGTCACCATCCAATGCCACTAACAGCTACAATGGCAAACCGAGGTGGGGGTGGCACAAGGGTGGGAAGGGTCCCTGTTGTGTGAGCAGGGAGTGAGTGCAGCGGGATGTTGTGGAGCAAGGATGTGCTGCACCCAGGCAAACCACAGTCAGCAGAGGTTTCGCTAATGTATGCTCAGAGGGCAGGGGATGAGAGAAGGTGGCAAGTAGCTGTCCTCCATAATAGATCTGTGGGTCCAGGGAGCCCACTAAGGTATAAAGCCCTCCTTGCCAGGCTATCTCAGGTCCAGCACAGAGAATTTATTGTCCTGGATCCAGGCCCAAGGACTGCAGCTCTGGCTCTGCTGCTGAGTAGTCTGGGACCAACATTTTACCTGTAGCTCACTTTTCACCATCTGTTAAACATCTTAAGACATTTGTGTTGAACGTCAAACATGCCAAGTACTGTATCAGCTGGGTTATAATTAATGAGCGGTTATGATGTGGCTGTTGGAAGACTTCCACAGAAAGTGGAGCTTCTTTTATCCATAACAGCTCAGCTCCCCCTATTCGTTCCCCGTGGGTGCGTGTAGCGGAATCACACAGTACTGATCTGGCTTTCCTTGTTTGTAAGCACTCTTTTTTTCCAATACAAAAAGGAGATGCCAAAGAAGGTTGTTGACTTCATGTAATTTCTCTGAGGTGCTCAGATACCGAGCTGCTGAGCATACTCTTGATAGATGAGATTAGATAAAGAAGGAGTGAGATCAAATAGCAGTTTTCTGTTACTACCTTCCAGACAGTTGAGATGGAGCTCAGATACTAATGTGATGGGCATCCTAGAAACACCTAAGAAAGACAGGTCATTGAGAAGCAACTAAATAAACCATTCTCTCCCCCTACAATTGTGGCTACACCAATGCTTTGCCTTATCCCATTAAACCCTTCTCTATTCCCAAGAGGCAGCAGTCTGGGTCTCTATGGGTATAATATTTCTAGCTCTTTTTGTCTGCCTGCAGTGACTATTGGAAAACTGGGTTTAAAGAGGAGTATGTAGCAAAATGTGAATTTGTACACACAAAATTTAAAAAATTCTTTAGCAAAAATCCCATTCCTTTTTAAAATTAGCAAGAATTATGATTCTAATTCCCAGGTGTTTGCTAAGGAGCTAGGAAGTTTGCAGAGTATACTTCTGAGGACAGATTGAATTTGACAATGTTTTATGAACTAATCCTATGCCTTGGAAAGGCTTTGACATAGATTTTGTCTCAATGAATGGATTCCACAGAACGCAAGTAGTCAGTAGCTTGTTAGCATTAAATAAGTCTGGAAGATTGCTGCTCTACTGGGATTTACATCTTTTTCTCAGTGGTAATACTTGCCATCTAATTTTGATCAATAGTTGAAAAAACCTGACTAGCTTCCAGGAAGAGTTTCAGAGAAGCTGTCCTGGGAATTATTTTTTGCTGACATGCTTGAAAGCTTTTGGGAGAGATCTGGGGAAAAGACGGAGAATCAAGTCTTCCCGTATTAAGATATAATATTAGAGAAGAATTTCAAGTACTTTCATTGAGACACATCCCAGGTCAACCTCCTGAGCTGTCCTGTTCCCCTTGTATACTGACAGATCATTTGCTCTCCCTCCAGCAAAACATATAGAGGATTTGGGACTATGGGATCCATTTAAATTCAGTTTCCATGAACTTTCTGGGACTACATTCCTCCTTGCCTTCTACGCCGGCTGAACCAGAGACTCTTCTAGTTGATGAAGAACTGATGGGGAGAAATGTGAGAAGAGGTTTGTGTTTTGGTTCTGAGATTAGTACATTTGAACTACAGTGCCTGAAAGTTAGCAACCAGGGTTGTACTCTGGGTGTGAGAGGCAAACTGCCCTGTGTTCAGCTTGGAATCTAGGCTACTGAACACACCTGGAGAAGGACAGCATTTGCAGAATAGGATGCTTACAAAGACTTCCATTCTATTCTTGAACAAAGACACCTTGGTCACCACAAATTTTCTTGGAGTTCCTTCTTGAGATGAGTCTCTCTGCTTTGGAGATTAGCACACTACAGAGGCAGTGTCTGCAGTAACGTGAAGAAATATCCCCCTACACTGAGCCAACACAGTAGCAATGTCATTATTTTTTTGTAGAAATTGTCAGCCAGCATAGTCATATGTCTCTAAATTGTGACACTGGTGAGGCTGTACTGCTGTCTGTACTGCTTAGAGCTTCAGTGCCAAAGAATTAAAGTATTTCTAGTATCATGTCAGCCAGCTCTGCTATGGGATGTTCAATGGTAACATGAGTAAGAGATTTCTAGTCTCTCATCTCCTGTGGCATCACTGTTTCAGAAAGCCTAGCATCCTTTCCGCAGGAGGAAGCTTCTGGCTGCCCTTGGCATCACTGAACTTTGTGAGTTTGTGTTTAGGCCCTGGACCGGTGCCCGGTTTTCAAATCACATACTTTGTGCTACAAGAGTGCCCCTTCTGACCCTGTCATCTCTGTTCCACCTTGGGCCGAGACTACAGAGGTTTGGGCCACTGTCTTCTCCATTACCTCTCTGCTAAGAGTCAGTTCTGCCAATGAGACGTGGTCTCCAGAAGTCCCCGGCGTGGTGGTGTGCATTCCAGATTCCACTTCAATTATTCACACGGGACTGCAGTGTGCTACCTGCCACTCAGACAGCCTCTCTCTCACTTTTCTTTTAAATAAGACATGCTCTCCTCTAACCACAGAGAAAGGTCTTGGGAGCTGACATCTATTTACTCTAAGTGGGGTTCTTGATCCTGCCCTTTTGAAAACTCCTCAGCAACAACCCCAAAGACAGTTTTGGTGAAGCACATTAGGAGAAACTTCCACCATTTGAATTGATTTTGCTATTAAACAAGAGCAAATGTCCAGATCTCCGTCCCTCAAGCTTTGGGGACATCTGTACCTGAGCTTTGAGGCACTGGTGTTCTGTAGATTTAAAATACAGAGGTTTCTGTTTTAAAATCACAAGAACCCCGTATCTGTAGAACTGCTTTTTGTTCTGAAGGATTCACTCTCCTTGACCCTGAGAATCCAAACTGAATTGTTCAAAGCCTGGTCTTAGGGATGGTGTTGGTTGCTTGTGACCTGTCAGAAGGGCTTTGCTCTTGTGCTCACACACCTCAGAGATCAGTGATTGGCATCATCCACTGGAACCCAGCAAGCAGCAGCCAGCTCTGCTCAGCACAGCTGGCAGGCCACATCTGGGGTTTCTAAACATACGAATGGTCAGACAGAGAGTCTTTCTGGACTACTAAGAGTTATGCGATAGACTGATTACAGATGACATTTAGAAAGGGATTTTCCATTGTAGTCCCAGAAAGTCTCAGGTTTCACCTATAAAAGGGGTGCTCTGACTGGCAGCCCAAGGGCTGTGCTTTACCCACAGAAAATTCCTTTGCTTTCCTGGAAATGGGGAACAGCTGCTAGGACTGCACATAAGACTCAGCAGCTGAATGACCCCTACGGTGCCTGTACATAATCAATTATTAAGAGTCAGGACCTGCCACTGTTGCATCCACATGACCTGCAGGACAGGTTGTGGAGCGAAGGTTGCAGAGGGATTTAGCCAAAATCACCTGGAAAGGCTGCAGTGTCCTACGCACGGCTAGCATGTGTGGGGGAGCACACAGTTTGTTTTACACTAGACTGCTAGGTCAGACAAGGTCAGCAATACAGTAGATCATACAGCTTTTAACTGTTCAAATCCTACTGAGCTTTATAGGATAAAAAAGGCTGGACTGGCATTAGCTGTACCAGTGCTAATGGCCTTGGCTGGCTTTTTTTCTGTAAAGTAAGGTACTGTTTGTACTGTCTAAGAGCAGGTACTGTACTTCAGCTGAAAAAAGGTACGTATTTATATACTAAGGCCAAAACACAGTAAGGCTTGGTTTTTCCAAACATCTCCATGGCTGCTTTATAGGCACTTGCTTTTGAGACCATGAGCCTCAATTTGATGGCCAATGCCCTGGAGCAGCTGGTATTGGGAATGTGATTTATAGCAGCCAGGGTACTGAGCAGGATAATCCTGAAGGAAATCAGGGGTATATGCGGAGCCTCACCCTTCCCTATGACTTAGGTATTTACCTGTGGCCTTGAGTTAGGTACCTGGGTACAATGGGGATTCACGGCTGCCGGGTTGTTTCCTAAGAGCGGTCACCCCTTCAGACAAAAGCAACTGGCTCATCAGACACATGCTTGTCATTGTAACCAACTATCAGACGAAGGCTCAAAACACAGCAGCTGTAACCACTTTCATTCAAAAGCAAAGCTGGAAGAGAAAACAGCCACATGCCTCGTGTGTCATGGCTGGAGGTCAGCTCCCATACCAAGGGGAAGTCAAGAAACAAGACAGCGTCCTTCAATCCTGATACTGCACATCTGCTTCACAGCTTCCACAAAACCTGCATGTTAACCATGGTGTAGCAAGAGCCTGGTGAGAGTGTAAAAGCTTTCATGCCTTGTAGTCAGCCAGGCTGTGCAAGGCCTGTCTTCACATCCATTCTGGGACACCTCTAAGTAAGTTGCACTTTGGACAAAAGCACAAATAAGAAAAACAGAACTATTAAAACAACTTTTCCTAGATTTCCAGCCCTTCAAAGTCTGTGTGTCCAGTCAGCCTTACTCAGATCATTCGTAGATTCATTTGTACCACTTTGTATCCATGTACCGCACACCTATCTGATCACATAACGTCACTTCCTCCTCGCATCTCCTGGTGTTCC
Organism: Apaloderma vittatum; assembly: GCF_000703405.1. NCBI lineage: Eukaryota > Metazoa > Chordata > Aves > Trogoniformes > Trogonidae > Apaloderma > Apaloderma vittatum. The sequence goes on along the minus strand of NW_009711029.1, from coordinate 1,257 downwards.
AACTGAATCACAGCACTGGCTCTGCTAACGGTATGTTTTCACTGTGGTTGTATGAGAGATATCAGTACTAGCAACACCCACACCTGTCAACCGTGAATCAAGCCACAAAAAGGCAAGAGTTTGCTTGAAAACCACAGAGTTTTAAGAACTGTGTAGGTTTCATTCTACCTGACTTCTTGCATTTCAGTATTAAAGCTCTTGCTTTCAAGCTTTTCTCCTCCATCACTATGGTTAGAAATAATATTTTGGACCATGAGCTGGGTGTGCCAGAAACCACTAGATAACTTCAGGTTCACAGTGAATTGTATGAATTGACAATGTTGTTCAGCTGTTTATAAGTCTATCTGGCATTTAAATTCAGTAGACAAAAAAAAATCTGAAGCAGGTAGAAAATGTTGTTGGACTGGAATGGCAGCTGATTTTGCAGAGGTGTAAAGGGCAGTGAAGGATGAGAGGAGCCAGTTGCCTGCCAGGAACTTCACGTATGGCCTTGGGTAAGTCACTTGGCTTCCCTGGGCCTCAGCTCCTTGCCATTGTGAAAGGTGGGGCATTTCCTCATCACACAGAGATGCTGGGGAGATGCGTATGTTACAAGGCACATGGAACAGGGCAGTTAGGTTTCTAGAATTTGTTTGACAAGGCCAAAGTAGTAGAAAACTAGGGTTATCCTAGCTTCAGAAATGGAAATTGTTTATTACATTAAAACTGTTTCAGGAAACTAAGATACTAAGTAAAATATTTCCCCTCCACCCCCCAAAAAACACCCCTACAACTTAATTCTGCTGCAACAGCTTGTAAAATAATCTCTTTGTCTATCTTCTTCAGCTATTCCAAAATACAAGTGTTTTTTCTCATTTTATTCTGAAATTAAAGCTGCACGAGCATCTTCATTCAGCTATAAAATGCAGTTACTTGATTAACACTAATTGGTGGGGTTTCAGTTTGGTTCTCAGTCATCTCTCACAGGGAGAGCAATGAAAAAGATTAAAAAGGTATCGCCGAGTACGATACAAAGAGGAGTTTGGCTTCAGAATTTATCAAATCGGATGAATTAGTGGGAAGATCCCTTCGTGTCTTTGCACTTCAGTGCAAATAGCTCTGCATGTCTGCAGTGCACCTAAGTTCAGGTGAGACATTCTAGTGATGCCTTCAAACAATTTATTTGGTCTCCTTGCAGAAAAAAGTGGCCAGGCTCTGCCAGCAAGACTTTGCTTTGCAAACCTCATGGCTCAATGGCTCAATGTCCACATGGAGACC
>NW_009711028.1:0-44917 GCF_000703405.1 Apaloderma vittatum | reverse complement strand
ATATGTATATATAAATTATTTTTTTTTAAACTTCCATCCATTAGCTCAACAGCAACAATGGTGCCAAATGAAGTCTTTCCACTCATGCAGTTTTTGTGGTCTAAAACTCACCACGTGTTTAACCACAACTCTTTGGCCGATCCCCGCAGCACCCAGGTTCCCAGGTGGTCCCTCGTCCCAGCACCAGCCAAGCCTGCAACTGTTTAGTTTCTAAGCTCAGGGCAGTCAGGACAGAGTGGATACAGGCCAAATATAATATAGACACACACAGGCCTATATTATATAGAATACACACACACTCTTACACATATTCTATGTATATATATGTACATATGTGTATAAAAATATATAAACTCACACACAATGTGTGTGTTTAAAATAGAACCTCCCAACCAGAAAATAAAATATTTTACTGCAAAGTGAATGGATTTTTTTAATGCTTAGAAAAATGTATTAAAATAAAACTAGAATATTAATGAATCCCTGTTCAAATGCCGATGAAATACAGTTCTTCTTACTGACTGCACCAAAATATTTTACTGTTTATTTATATCACTGCTAATGGGAAAATCTCATTCAGAATGAAACATTATACTTGCTACAGAAGGGGCCTAAGTCTTCACGGCCCACCAAGCTGTCCTCAGCAGCAAACCTATGGTACAGGGTGCCTGGAAAACTCACGACCTCACTGAGTACAAGTCCGAAAATTAAAACTGAACTGGAACATACAAAGTTCACCCTCCTGGTGAGGTCCTTTTGCCATTCTGAGACAGGCAGTTTTCTCCAAGTGTGAGCTGGGGAAAAGCGTGCCCTCCTCACCAGCCCTTTTTTAATATCTTTCCCCTCAAAGGGGTACCATCCACTGCGGAGAGCTGCCTGGTGTCCCCACAGGCAAGGTGACTTCCCTGAATAAAATACTTCTCTGCAGGACCTCACATATTGTCTGTGAAACCTGCATTTGAAGAGATGACCATCTCCACTTAACACACCTTGCTTTTTGGTAGAGAGACCCTAGTGGAGCTTGGCAACCCAGCCAGAGAAGGTTTCTTGATGGAGGTAGTAGACTCTGAGATCTCAGACCTTCAAAGAGAAGCCACAGATTGTGTGGGCAGGCTTCCTGAGTCATTACACCCTGTTATGAGGGTTTTCAGGTGGGAAGGGAAGAGACCTGGGCTACTCCAGTGGCAATTTAATTATTTTATACAAATAGGAACATCTTTAAAAGTTTTTGAGCCTGGGAGACGCTTTGAGAGCTGCGTTTGGACATTTCTCTGGGGAAAGCAAGTTCAAGTCCCATCAAGCAGAGGAAAATCATTAATGTGAGTCTCCCATATCCCAGATGAATACTTTAATTATTGGCCTGGGCACAGGGAGGAGGGGGGAAGTACGGCATTACTGCTTTCTCTAGCTCTTCAAGACAGAAGGGATTAACCCTTCTTGGGCATCAGATCAAGTCCAGGCTTTGGGCCTCCAGTCATAAATGGCACCTCTAGTCCATGCAGAAGTAACACCCAGAGGCAATGCTAGACACTTCTCTGAGGCCCGTTAAGATTTCCCTGTGGTCAGTGCCACAGATGGGCTTCTCCAGAAGGCAAACACGAACACTGAAGGTGCAAATTTCCCTCTAGAGGAATCTGTCTCTTTCCATTGAAGAAAAGATCCATGGCCGCCAAAGTCCTAAAGCAAGAAACCTCTGCTGCTGAAATAAGGTGGGGTGAAACACATAATCATAGAAGGATTGAGGTTAGAAGGAACCTTAATTATCTAGTTCCAACCCCCCCCTGCTGTGGGCGATCCAGGCACAAAACTTCAGTGTTTCCTCATCCCTTCCCCTCCTGAAATTCATTAATCTCATCCTGTACAGTGCCTGGTGCCCTGTGTGGTTGCTCAGTTTCCCTGCATAAAGATTGCTCACACAGTGACCCATAACTTTGGCCAGAGGAGAACATTAACACATGTAAAGCATTGAGCCAAGCTCTTGGAAGTTAACAAAAAAGAAAACAAACCAATATGCTGACATAGCACTACAACATGGAGTAATCAAGAAAAAAAGCAATGCTAACATGGCTTGAATAGTACGTGAATTATGTAATGCTGACATTGAAATGCCTGAAAAATGGTGGGAGGAATCCCTTTTCCTCAGAGTTCAGAAGAACATGGTGCCCTGCACTAGCTGGGAGCTGCAGCCATCCAGGGTGGGACTGCAGACCCCTTCCAAGTCTGAGGAGTAACTAGTTTTCACCGGTCTAACAAGGAAAGCTTTGAGTGTGCAGATACAATGATGGCACAACCCGAGGAGATAAAGGGAGAGAGCCAACATTCACAGACAAACCAGGCTAGTTTGAGCCAGTTTGTTGTGGTGGATGTATATGAGCTCACCCAAAGAGGATTTTGAGATTCTTTGAATAATTTTATGCCACAAACCTAGGTAACAGCTGTGCTCTGGTTTTGTGTAAGTTGTAATTCATAATCACTGCTGCACTGGGAGGAAAATTTTTTTGCTTTGTACAAGTTAGTCTAGAACAACAACATAAATACCAAAGTTCCTCAGAGAAAAGGCTTTCATAGCAAAATTACTGATCACAGCTTGCACTGATTAGGTACCTCTAAACCTCCAAAAGTTCTAGATTCAGTAACTCACTTTTTCACCAACTGTTCTTGCCCAAGACCATCATGCAACCAAGGGTAGATCAGGGTGCAATGAGAGCAAAGGAGTCCTAACCATATGTGAGTGGGTGTCAATCCACCTGATATTCTCCATCAGTGACCAGAGCAAACACCCACTGAGCTGGTGGAAACACTCGCTCACTTCAATGGTCTTTGTATCCTGTCCCAAAGGGCAAAGCAACTTCCATTACAGAAATATGCCTGCCACCTAGTCCATTTATTGATCTTTTGTTACATATACTATAAAGACTCACAAAATAAAGTTCCAGAAATCCTCCAATATCAACAGGTTTCAGCTGGGGTGATTAACTAAAGCCCATGAACTTGGAGACCAAGCATATTAATGTCTTCTGGCCACTATATCTTTCTTGCTAAGCAATAAAAAAGCCAAAAAAAGCTAAGTAATTAGGAAGTTAGCACAATAACTCCAAATCCCAAAGAGGGTTCACTAATTGTTTACAGAAGGTAGACTGCAATGATAGGATGATTAGAACTATGTCAGCTGCAGGACTTTGATGGCAGCAAGTCTGTTTTGAGGCGGGGGATAAACAAACTACGGAGAGCAACAGTAGTCTGATAAGCGGAAGTCAAATTCTTATCTGCTCAGCCTCAGAGATTTTGCGGTCCTGCAAACATCTATTATAATGGTCTAAATGTAAGGTGTCATCAGACGTGCCTGATATTTTGTATAATGGGAAACAAATTAGAAAGAAGCGGACACATCGTGGACCGTGGTGTTGTCTTTCGACCCAGCTGTGACTATCCATCTGGCTGACGAAGCAGAGACACTCCCCGGGAGCAGCACTGCACACAGCTGCTGTTGGAGCAGATGCTGGGCAGCAGTGACCCAAGGCAACTTGTGCCATTGCAGCCATTAGAAATGAAGGCAAAATTGAGCAGCATCCAGTTCTGGTTTTCTGGACCCTATTGGTGCTGTTGATATTAGAGGGCATGGGGACAGCCAGAGAACAAGCTCAATATCTGGGGTGCTTGCTCAATATCATCAAGGATTACACAGCAAAGTGAATTTTTACAGTCATTTTCATATGTTTGAGCCAGTGAAACATATCCAGAGCTGTGATGCTCCTGGCATAGCTGCAGCCCACTGGTAAGTGTGTATTAACACCTATTGCTTTGTGCCAGATCTTGCAAACTAGAGCCTATAAGAGCAGGTGACGGATGCAGGGCCACTTTACCTATACAAAAAGTCAAAGCTAACCACCATCAGCCACATGAACTCCTCTGACCATGGCATCTCACCACTCCAGCTGTGCAGTGTGTAGTAGCTCAAGGCATCCATCAGAAGCACAGCTGAGCAAACATGCACGTGAACATCCCCTTGCCAAGGGGCTGATGACATTGTTTCTCTCTCTTCCACAGATCCAACTGGCTCTGTTTTGATGAGATATTTTATTTTTCTAATTTGCAACACTGCAGACCCTGCCTGGAGCCCATTAAACCATGGCCATACACCCCGGCACTCAAGGTTGTACACAGCAGTTATGTACAGGCTCTCGAGGGACAGAAGAAATAGGGATGGGCTGTAATAAATACTAACAGGGTTCTTTAACAAGGCCTCTGGGCAAAGGTCCATGAAGCATTCTGCACCTCAGCCTGACCAGCCTAGCCTGTGTGTCCCAGAGTGTTCCCCTGGACCAAGCAGTCCCCAGCTCTCCAGTTAAATCACAGACAAAGTGCTTTGCTCTGCTGCATCTCCTTCAGACACAAAGACCTCGTAGCTGGTACCAGGAATTCCTGCCAATGACTTCAAAGAGGGCAGGATTCAACTCATCATTTGAAGCCCAGCCCCGTTCCCTGTCCTTAGGCAAGTGGAGGAGCCATGAGAACAGCTCAGAAAAACCTCAGCTGCTTCAAAGTGCATCTGCCTACCTTGGGAATCAAGAAGTACCCTATAAACACACCTCCCCTCTGCACCTGCAAAGCTCTGGTGACCCGTTCATGCTGCCTGAGATGAGATGAAGGCCTGTGCCCTCCTTGCCAGCTCCACAGTCCTTGGATGTCTGTGTCCTTGCTATTTCACATATCCCTGCTCTTCCTGCTGTGCACTGCCACAAAAGATGGCCAGCCCAAAGGCATTACCTGAGTCAAAGACCCATAATCAAATGAGTAAAGGTATAATCCTGCTGAGGATTCACGGCTTGATAGCTTGGCTTCCCTGACTGCAGTGGTGGAAAAAACGTCCAGAAATGCTTTTGTAACATTGCTGCAATCTCTGTCTTAATTAATACTTTATTGGGCTAATTCAGCCTGCTTTGCTCCTTGCAGGTCATTGCTATGAAGTCACTCCCTCCCAAAGGCGCTCGTGATTCTGATGTTTTTCCCACAGTGTGGTGTTCCTCCTGTCCTACCCAAGCATGAGGCCAGACAGTGTCCCCATTTCCCCGAGAAGTCCATGGGGCATTTTGCAAATTAAATGATACAATATTTAAAAGACCGAATGAAACAGAGTGAGGGGCCATTTCCCAGCCCTGGGCACACAGGAGAGGCTGGCAGAGCACGTGTTCTCTCCATCCCAAGAGGACAAGTTTTGGGAAAAGCCCCATGTTCCCCTAAATGATGCCAGGACACCAGCTCAGAGACTGTAAGCTAATGCAGGCCAAATTTGTGCCAAGGTATTTGCTAACACTGAAACCGTATGGATGGTCACAGGCTAGGGCACAAGACCACGTGCTGGCCATGCATGTCTACTAGTGGCCATGGAGCAGAGGGACCTGCTCATACTGACCTCATACTTCAAGGTCAGTGCATGACTTATCAGAAACAGCCTAGAAAAGAAAATGCATTGAATTTTCTGTATGAAAAAGGCCCAAAGGGAAGTTCTGAAGGAGACTTGAGACACTTCATGGCTCCTTGGAGGAGCTGGTTCAGGATGTCACTGCATGAGGAAGCACATAACCTTGGGAAAGCTCCCTTTTGACTCTGGGCCTCTGTTCACCATCTACCCAGTGGGAAAAACATATTCCTTCCTCTCAGGGTGGTGTTGGGGTTGCACATGAAAGACCACAGGGTGTCCAGGCGCTGTGGGCATAGGAACCAGACAAGCACCCAACCCAAGAAGAAAACACAAAGAAAGACGTTTTCAAACAGAAGCAATCTAACTCAGTTCTGTCATCTGCAACTTCAAAGTTACAAGCTCTGTTATGTTGTCTGCTAAGGAAGTGGAAGAACATGCTTCTTGTCCAATACGGATTCATGCCGACAGCAGGCAAAATTTTGGCCTATTGAATTAATTAACATCATTTTTAATTGAGGTTCCACATTTCACCCAGCCTGGCTTAGGGCATGTCTACACAGATGGGCGCAGACACACATGGGCTCCTCTGTCTGCTTTCCAAGCCAGCTTGTCTCGAGCTGGCTTCAGCATCTCACTGTGCTCACATGAGCTATCTGGCTGCTTGCAGGAAACTAAAACACACTCTTAACAGAAAGGCTGTAACGTTTAAGCCCAGGACTTGGTTCCATGAACTTGGCTTCATGGCTTCTGGATGAAACTGGCTTGTGCCCAGTTGGCTTGGAGAGCAAGAGGAGCTCACATCTGCTTGCATCCATCCATGTAGGCATGCCCTTATATGCCTGTTTTCATGTTTACTAAATAGCTTTTCTATTTGGCCACCCACTAATGGAAGTATTTTCATCACAGCTTTTAGAAACTGTACAGCTTTCTGTTTTACTACTTCCTTGTACTGTACAAAGCCAAAATATCATGGTGCTCATAATAATCAGCAAAAACCAGGGCTAGGAAGATACGTTATTGACAGCATTAAATAGCAACAAATGGATTACATTTGTAAAATGTTTGTGTTTCTGATAATCACAGGTGCTATTTACAATATAGGTTTTATTTCATATGTGGGTGTGTGCAATGATCTATCATTCTGGCGGATTTTCCTGAAAAAAAAAGCACATTCATCAGTCCTTCAATAAAATATTCCACCAGAATAAAATCTATGAGACATGGAAGTACCCATAGAACTCTTTTCTGCAGCTGCAGAAAAACAGACCATCCACATTTCATCCATATTAACGTTCAGCCAAGCTCAGGATAAATAGAGACACAGAGCCATGGCCGAAAAAATCTGAGTCTTTACTATGATTAGTTTTCATTCACAGATATGTTTGAAGTGAGCCCAGTCACTGGAAAGAAATTCTCTGGACATGGAATAATAGGAAGTGCACGGAGTGTACCAGGGAAAAACATTTTCATAAGAACCCAAATCATTCAGAATTCACAGGAATGTAATTTACAACTGTAGTAATTTACTCAGGGAAGGAGGAAACTTGAAATAATTCATTTGAAGTGGCTTTCTTTGCATAAACACTGACCAAGATAAAGCTTATCAGAGGCATTCTTATAGCTTTTGTGTGCAATTGCAGTAGTCCATGGAGTCTTAAGTATTTGGCAGTTAACGTTATTCTGATATAAAACACGCAAGACAATTAAATATATTTAACCATTCACTGTCCACTGATGGAATAATGTCAGTGCTCTTCATGACTCTCAGTCAAAGTCTTTGGTATCATGATAATGTTGCCAAGAAAAGGAAAAATTAAAGCTCCTACCAAAACAACATAGTTACTGGGGAAAAAAATTATAAAGAGAGATTTGCAGAATTTGTCTTGTTGAAAAAAAAAGCCCAGGACCAAAAAACACAGATAGTAACACTAAGACTTTCTTCTCAACAGCAGCATTTCCAGGCCTTTTCTCAAGGCAGCCTCATAAATTCAAGGCCATGCACATTCCCAGGGGAGAGCAGCTTCCGGAGCTTCTTTGTGAACTCTGGAGATCGGGTAGAACTGCCAATCAATCGAGGACTGTTTTGCTGCTTGTGTCAGTGCCAGAGAGAAACGATTTGTACAGCGATCAAGAGAGATGTCTCCATTAACTGTTAGCCCCTATAATAATAAAAATAGTAACTGCAATAACAGATCAAGGCAACATCTAGCCTGCTACTACTGTTGAAAAGAAACAGATGTTTCATAGAAAGAGGAACAGAACAAATCCACCAAAATTCTTGTGGTTTATATTCCTCTTGTAGCCTATTCCTCTGCTGTGTGCCTGTACTCTTCCTCCTACCACAACCCTCCAAAATCAGTAGGAGGCTTGCACAACTAAAAGGCAGGTAGGTTTGACCTAACGGGAGATCTCCATCCATCCTTAGATGTTGCATGGAGAAGGGACAGTAAAAATTTACTGCTTGAACATTTGCATGGAGGCAGGAGGAGTTTCTGCAGCACCAAACCCTGATGCAGGACCCAATCTCAGTGAGACAGGGAAGAGAAAAGCAAGAGATTTGCTCTTCTGTTGTGTTTGCTATGGTCAACACTTCTTGCAGCTTAATCCAAGCTCTTTAGAGTTCACAAAGAAATAAATTAACAAGGCTGGACACTGCAGCTGCCAAAACAAAAGATTATTCTACAGTCATGAGAATTCAAATTACTTATGAGTTCAGCCAAAATCTCCTCTAAAGGGATGACTTTTCTGTTTATCTGTAGAAGAAAATACCCCAGTTGGAGGACTATAACTAAACAGTTATTCAGATTTGGCTGAAAAGATTTGGCCTGCAGAGATTTTTGATTCCTTGTTTATAGAGGATGTGCCTTACAAGACCGAGGGTTTGAAGGGCTGTGGGGCAAAGTAAGCAAGAGGGCTTGAGACTGTTAAACCCGTAAGATGACTCTGGAACTGCTCTCCACACTGACCAAAGCTTAAGGTAGAGTGTCACCTCTAACTGTCATGATATATCTAGTAGGTCTGATGAATCACCCAGAATGGCAGAATTTGATGCAAGATGAATTAGATGACAGTTGCTTAAAGCAACCTCTCCTCTGAGGGGCTTTGTGTCTTCTGTGGACATTAGTGTCAGCGGTATCTATATATTCATTAGCTTCACTGTACCTTCAGTGAGGTCCTACATCTATGTTTCAGCACAGGTTGAAGGCCACACAAACTCAAGCTCACTAATTGTCTTAATTGCACATACTCCAGTTCATGTTCAGCTTCAAGACAAGCTTTGGAGAGCAAAGCTTCCAGCGTGCGGCCACTTAGAGTGGGGACAGATTGGTGTGCTGTGCTACCTATCAACTTTTACTCCTCTCTTGAGGTTAATTTTCCTCAAGGACCTCAAGAGTACCTGCCACTCAGATGACTAGAAAACATAAGATAATCTACTGTCGTAGAGCAGGAACACACACATTTGCAGACACACGGGTCCTGTAGCTGATGTATGGAGGTGCCTATCCAGGGTTTGCTAATAATTTGGTCCCTGCACCAAAGGATGGTCTGGCCTGCTTTGCAAGCTCAAGAGACACAAACACACCAAGGGCATCTACAGGGCTGTCAGATGATTCCTGTTGCATCATCTCGGCCCAAGCAAGGGAGGCTGATGCAGAGACACCCTCTCAACTCCTTTGCCACATAAAGCGACACATGAACAGATAATGTTACTTACACAGCACTCCCCTAAACTTTTGCAACAAAATACTCTAAGTAACTGCTAGTTTGGATTAACTCTTCAAAAGACCTTTGTAAGATGCTCAGTCTTTAGATAGTGGCAAGGAGGATTATTTTGATGTTGCTCTTCTTTCCCTTTTAGCTTGATGCTTGTCCCCTATGAGCACCTAAGGATGGTAGGAGCTGTACCAGGTTCTGCAGGTTTTCCCACCTGATAGGTAGATGAATAAATAGTTGTCGTCAACCATCACCCAATCCACAATCGGTTTACCCTCCTGCTGTGCAAAAAGCCACATCTGTGCTTTGTCTCCCAAAGGATCTTAGAGTGATACTTCTGACATGCATAAGTTATTGCGCTGTAGAAACAACTCTGTCCTTTCTGGAACTGAATGTAGTTCCACATTCACTGTCAAGCTCTCCCTGAATATTCCACTGGGAATAATTCCACTTACAAATACCAGTCTGCAATTTTCTGTCTGCTGTCAAGCTAGACCAGGCATCCAACGAAATTTTTCCTTGGTTTTAGCAGGAAAGTCTTGTCCTTCTGTCTATGGACTCCATCCATTGCTCTCAGCAAACGACTCTGTCCTATCCCATCCAGACAGATCTCTCCAGATCGGGAAAGATATGCAGTACTTTCAAACTGGAACATTCGTTTTCTCTTTGAGCTCCACAGTTGCCAAAATAAACTCTCCATGAGATAGAGGCAAGAAGTTCCTAACAGAGTGAGTTATGCCCTGATTGCTGCATTCCCTGGGGCTGGCTTGCTGCACAGCTCGGAGAGGAAGTGCTCTGCATGCTGGCTTGGTTTGTGTACACCTTTCAGGATTTAACTCTAGCAACACCTTAAGGCAGCTCATGAATGAGTGAATTAATGAATGCAACTTATGAGCAAAGTACACTCAGTCCAGCTCCTGAGTCACTTTGGCCCAGGCTCGCTGGGCTGAGTGGCAGGGATATGTATTTTTGACCCACTAGGCTTGTGCTGTGTGAAAGCATCTACCTTCCTATTGTTTTTTAATTGCTCACTATTTAATTTTAATGAGTCTTTCCTTTCTCTTTGCCTGCACTGACAAGGAAACCAAAAGTTCTGTCATGACCATGATGCTCCCCTTCCTTCATCTTCTTACCAGGGTAGGGTATTTTAGCCCCTTCTCCGAGGAATGGTGGCCAGCACCTCAGGCTGTGTGCTCTACGCAGCTATGCTGCTCATCATAGCAAGCAATACAATATTCTCCCTGTTTAGTCTCCACCTCATTCCTTTCCCTAACCTCTGTTTGTTTTCTCAACTGATGAAATGCATAGAGCAAAGCTTTTCCTCGCCTACAACCCTTTCCTGGTTAAAGAAATTCCTCGAAAACACTTTTCATGACCTGCACTAGCCAGACTTTCTCATATCATCATAGTCAGCTTTTTCATTCCTGTGGCTTTACTCACTTTCTCAATTGCAGTTTCAACACTTTGCACATATAGAGACCTGGGTGACTGGTTCATGTGTTCCCTAACCATCCTCATAGTCTTTCTATATTGCTGTGCAGTTCAGGCTACACTTCTCTGGGGTGGGATGATGAAGGATCAACACAGCCTCACTGCTGTTGACATCTCACTCTCAGCTGCCCTGGGAACTTGCAGATGCCCAGGAGCTTTTTGGACAATAAGTTTTATTCTAGTGACCTGAAAGGCCATCACGTGGAGAGACGTCCCTGGTGTATCTCCCTTCCACAGACCCAAGGTACTGTGCTGGACAACCCTCATCATCCTAGATTCATTATATTGTATGGACACCTTCTAGAAAGGGCATGATTCAAAGCCTCTAAGGACTGAAGCCATATAACCATCACTTCCCTCTCCCATCAGCAAGTTCAACACATGTTTCAGCTTTACAAGGGAAATACCCTATCATCAAGCAAATAGTAAAATCTATGCTGGGCAAGAATAGAGTCCTACCACATTGATGTGACAGTCACTCAATTGTCCTGGCTAGATGACTTCCTTAGCACACTTGACTACAGCTATAAAGAACACCATCCTTCTACAATCAACTGCAAGAAGCCAACTAGAACAGGATCTGCTTTGTGCTCTCCTTCTGCTTTGTTGCCATGTCTCCATGCTGTGCCCCAGGTTGAAGTGACAAGGTGCTAGATGGGGTGACTGGCTGAAGCAGAGCAGAGCTAGGAAACTGGAACTCTCAACCACAAATCCCTTGGGAATAATTGTGTCACACACTTGTCAGCACTGCTGCCTGCAAGAAAGATGTCTTTTACCATGAAAATTTGCATCTCTCCATCAGTTGACCTCATCTCCTCCCTCCTATCCTTGCTTGCAGCTGTTTATTCACCTCAAATAACTTCCACAGCTGGCAGGGGAAAGGTGAACCAGCTGTGAAGAGTAGCTGAGGGCTGAGGGCTGGGTGCAGCTGTGTCAGCTCTGCCTCTGCTGCTGGGGACCAGGACCCCATTTCTACTGGCAGTGCATGCTCTCTGCCCAAAGTCTGCCACTTATTAATTAAAACCTGTGTTCAGAAAGCATCAGTCTCCCAGCTGTGAACGGGTCCTGTGTTCAGCCCGAACAAGTGCACTACTCCCTAGCCCAGCTCCCCCAGCACTGGACATTCACAAAATCAGACAAGTAGCTTACTTGGTGATTGGACCTCCTCTAAGAATGAAATCAGCTCATCATGGTGTCTTCAGGGCTGGTTTTGAGGGAAAAATTCTTCTTCCCCCAGAAATACATTCACCTTGAGCAGAGGGTCGTCTGCCTTGACTGGAAAAATACTTGTTTGCTTTTAATTGTACATGAAAATAGTTCATGTTCTCTAAAGTGTTAGGATAGTTGTAACCTTCCAGAATGACATTCCAGCTTTCTATTAAACATATTTAAGAGTTATTTTTAGGAATGAAAAGCAAAATCTGTATAAAATCTTAAACGCCCTGTACAAAACCTTAAACGCCATGAATAATAATTTTCAAATAGGAAAAAGGACTAGTTTCCAAGCAAACACAAGCCAGAAAACCACTCTCAAATTAAATGGAAAGTCACTGGAACACACAAGTACTTGGGGATATCCTTGATATTCAAGATATGCCCTGATGTCCAGTCACCACAATGTAGGTATGAACTGAAAACAAGATAAGGTTCATCTATTGTATAAACATCAATCAAATGAACTCCCATGATAGTTCTGGGCTTTGAACACAAGGTAATTGCAACTGAAGCAAGAACTTTATTCCTCAAATCTCATTTTATTCTGCCGACAGAGCTTCTAAGCCCAGGAGCAGGGTTGCACCTGCAGTGTCAGTGGCTTTTCAAATAGATTACAGTGAGCGTAAAGAATCTTTTTCTAGAGCAAACAGCAAAAATTTTGAGTTGATAAAAAGGTTCTGCATATGAAAAAAAGCACCTTCAGCAATAGAAAAAGAAGATCAAAAAGGTAGTTTAGGAGCATAATCTGTGCTGAAGCAGCTTTTTGAGTTGTCTGTTGGAAAGGCTGAGCTAAATGAGGTAGGCGACAGTGTGCAGAAACAAATCACTATTAGTCTAAATGTACACAGGAGGGATACATGATGTGTTGAAACTCCTGAAAACATCACTGTCAGAGGCAAGAATACAGTTTCCACCTCTGCATTTTCAGCCATTAAATAAAATACTCAGGCTATTACCCTGGCTCTATCTGGCGTGATAGTCACACTGTGATATTTAGTAGTGGACCTGATTTCAAAAGGGAAAAAATATCTCCAGTTTCCAGTGAAGGTGGCTATTCAGAATCTGGGATCTGTGCAGGTCCTGCTTAGCAAGGCAACTTCCTACAAACCATGCACCCAGCAAGAATGTTCCCACCAAGTATGTTTAATCAGTATGCGGAGCCTGTATAAAAGGAAAATCGGAAACTTAACCAAGGCAAACAAAATGAATGGTGGATAGCAAATAAAAACAAAGATCTAATTTTACATATCACTGGAAAATTCCACCAGCTCAAATGTCAAGATCCGCATTTAAATGCAATTTAAGCAATAAGAGACTGATTTTCAAACCTGTTTTTACCACCATCATTTGAACATCTTACATTTGGTTTAAAACTATCACACTGAGAGTACAACAAATTCATCAAATTAATTCCGACTGGCCTTGATATACTAGAAAATATACTTGGTGCAGACAGAAATCTATTTTATTACAGTAGCACAATGACATTAGCTTTACATGAATGCACCACACACCCCCTCAATGCCTTGCTGAGCCTCAATGCAGGAGAGGATGGTTAACTCTGGTGTGGCTGTAGCCAGGGACACAGGCAAGCAGAGACGTGGTTTAACTACTTGTGTGGGATGGAGAGGCAGGTGCCCAAATAGTCAGAAAGGAGATTAACTGACACAAGTGAGCTTTATAAAAATTCTGCCCTTAAAATAAAGTGCAAAATGACCAGGTCATTATTAGCAAGCTTTGGCTGTGGGTGCAGCACGGGGGTTTCCATCGAGCAGAGCTGGTGTGCGATGAGCTGCTGCAGAGCCCAGCTCACAGGGGTGCTCCTGCAAAGGTCTCCCGTGCTGAGGTGATCAGCACTGTGTGTCCTTCCACTTTGACAATCTCACTGAAGTTTGCAGCTATTCAAATGTATGTCGCTTTTCTTTGCACAGACAGACGTTCAGGAGGACGGAGCCAGGCTCTTTTCAGCGGCGTCCAATGACAGGACAAGGGGTAATGGGTACAAGCTGGAACATCGGAGGTTTCACAAAAACATTAGGAAAAACTTTTTCACTGTGAGGGTGACAGAGCACTGGCACAGGCTGCCCAGAGAGGCTGTGGAGTCTCCTTCTCTGAAGACATTCAAAACCCGCCTGGACGCGTTCCTGTGTGTCCTACTGTAGGTGATCCTGCTCTGGCAGGGGGCTGGACTAGATGATCTTCTGAGGTCCCTTCCAACCCTGACGTTGATTCTGTGATTCTGTGACATCAGCAGCATGTCCCCATGCAGGCTGAGGCTCTGCACAAGCACTGCAAGGCAGCTGAAGGAAATCCAATGGCTGCCTGATGACCTCTCTGGCTTCCAGGATAACTCGTTTTATTCTGAAATTCCCTGGACAGAAGCTTGTGCTGCACTGTGCATGCTGAGAAAACTTTGGAGAAAACCTCCCAGTTCAGACATGTTCTATGCACAGTTTGTAGACATACTGGGCAGGGCTTTCAGTGAGCACTTTTACTAGCAAAAGGGTCTTTAACTACCACACATGAGAATGGGAGGCTTTGTCACTATTTCTACCCTGCTCCTCTCCAGTCAGCTCTCCTGTTGTTCGCCAGTGGATCTGTGACCTGGAGAGACACATTTAGGGGTTCAAATGTCTATTAGACAACTTCTTGCAAAATGTGATCTCAATTCCCCAACGCCAGTGATCAAGTTCAAGTCTAGGTCTCTTAACCCTTGCTGACACGCTACTGGTAGTAACAGAGCAATATTTTGTGTTGCACTGACGGAAATGAGCTTTGGCTGCCCAGTGCCATAGGAGGGCTTGACCTCATCTGATTGCCCTCTCTGGGTCACCACAGATCAGCTCCTACCTGAGACACATCCAAAGGAGAGGGAGCAGAAGCACAGGGGGTTTGGGGCAGAATTTCCTGGGATTATGCTTTCTAATAAAATTAATATAAATTAATAATTATTATTTAATTATTTAATATAAATTAATATAAATCCTGAACAATCAATGAAACTCGGAAACCAGACTTGTGGATGATTGAACTTGCTAGCTTTGCAGACTTGGAAAAAAAAAAAAGAAAAAAAGGAAAACATTCAAGAAATCCTCAAACCACAAAGAACAGCAATGGCTCATATGAAATCAGGCCCCGCAGCCCCGCATGCGGGATCTGTTTGGCCACGCAATTGCAACATCCTCCCTACACACAGGTTACCTCATGCAGCAGAGAATGACCCTCATTAGACAGTTCTTGGAGATGAGACAGAGTTCCTCCTTATCTTGCAGATGGTGCAAGGTGCTGGATGCAAAGGCTCACACAAGGATATCGTCACAGCCCAAGCTACACTACATAGAGTCTCAGGAATGCAGGCTCAGGTTTTCAGCGTCTTGAAGGAACCTCTTTCCTCCACCTGACATGCTTCTAGGCAATGTATGGCAACAATTTTTTTTATTATGCTTTTCATTAGGCATCAATATCTTAGCAGAAGCATTTGCAGGCTCAGCACAAACAAGTTATTTATTACTTGCTCCATACAGGAGCATTTTGTGGACAGCTTTAAGTAAAAAGCTGTGGCCCAGAAGCCATTTGCAGCTCAGCTCCTGGACAGTGACTTTACCGTGATGCAAACTTAAAATGCTGTAAAAGATTCGTGGCACTCTTCTAACAAACAAAGATACTGCTTCACAAGGACCATTCTCAGGTCACGTTTCAATGTGCACAACCACCTGTGTCTGCTCTATCAACACTCATAGGAACAACACGAAAAATGTTTCCTTAGATGTAGAGATGACTTAGTAATAGATGGTTTAAATAAGTGTGCACACTTCTTCCCAGCTGGAAAACAAGACCAGAAAATTTCAGCCCAAAAGCTGAAAATTGTAGCAAATTGCTAACTGAAAACTAAATCAGGATGGAAACCATTATGCAACTTGATCTTTGTTATGCTAATTTACAGCTACTATTCCCTTAGGTCTAGTATAATGCCAATCTAGTCTCTTATCAATCTTTTAGGATCATGCGGTGTCTTCTATTAAAATATTATGCAAAAGAGATACTGTGAATTTTGGTTCAATTTTGTAACCCCATGTCTTCAACTCCTTTTTCTGCACTGTATTTTGGGAGAGCAAGACCCATCAGACTGATGGTACACACAAACTGTCTTTCCCTGAATTCATGAGTCTTGAATAAATGCGCAAGCACGCCCCACGGGACACGGTATGGGAGTCTGCATACAGAAAGGAAATCTGCAGGTCAGAAGCATATAGCACGCCACAGGCTAACTATATATTTTGTATTAACTTTCCATATCCCGATTTCGTGACAAAAACTGTAATGAGAGGAAAAGGGTGCAGGTCGAATCCACCCAAGGTGCCACATTCATGGATAAAAGCAAACCTTGCTTCATCAGAAATTTACCAGCGCCATCCCAAAAGCTTACCTGTGCCACCTCTCCCTGAGGGTCTTTTCCCCCACATGCCTGCCAGGCCCCTCTTCCCTTACCACCCTCCCAGGTGGGACACATGCCCAGAGGGCTCCTGTCCCACCTCTGTTCCTCCCTCCACTGGCACCAGCAGGAGCACTTTACACCTCTGTGTTGAAGGTTGTTTGCTCTGAGTGGTGGGTGTGAGGGCGATGCGCACCCCCCTGCACCGCTCTCAGCCCTGTTCCTGTCACCTGGTGGGGGCTAAAATGCTAATGGCTCACCTTCTTGAAGGTCATTCCAGCCCAGCAGCATCCACCAGCTGTTTCTAAGGTCCATCATTTCTCACCATGCACATCAATGTGCATGCAGTTGTTTTTATGAAAAATGAACCAAAGGGTCCATATCAAGCATGGGGTGGGTGAGGGGATGGCAAGAGGGGAAGGGAAGGGCAGATTTGGAGCCAGGCCCTGGCAACCACACCATCCGAGGGGGCAGAGGGCGAGTGGCAACTTGAACATCTGCCATTCAGCAATGTGGCTTCCTCCTGAATCAGCAATTCACTTGCTGCTGTGTGGGAATGCCCACAGGACACATTTTGAAAGGGTTAGTGAACACGTGTGAGCAGCTGTACACGCTTGCTTTGAAAGCTTACCCTTTCCTTTCCAGGACTTTATACACATCAAGATCTATCTCATAATCCACTCCTTGCTCTAAGGACATCCCTCACTGGCCTTTAAAATAACCATTCACCATTACATAAACACCATGTTGAATCTCTGTGAGCAATTTAACCTGTTTTCCACCCTTTTTTCCTGCCTGTTGAACACAAGAGTTATCCCTTATGTGCAGCTGCTTAGCTGGTGAGTTACCAGCTGATCCTGAGCCCATCTGTTTGCAAACCCAGGTGTACAAAACCCAGCCCACACGCCCTCAGCATCACTCTAGTCAACACCTCTTGCTCTCTGTATGCTGAATATTTCTTCCAGCAGCTACCCTCTTCAATTAAACTGAAGCATAACTTTTTTTTTCCTCTTCACATGAGCTCTAGGTGCAAACTGGCTCATTACTAACAGGTTGTCAAGCACTGGAACAGGCTGCCCAGGGAAGTTGTTGAGTTACCGTCTCTGGAGGTATTTAAGAGAAGTGTAGATATAGTGCTTGGGAACATGGTTTAGTGGTGGACCTGGCATTGCTGGGTTAATGGTTGGATTTTATGAACTTAAAAATCTTTTCCAACCTAATTCTATGACTACTCTTGCTAGTGGTTGCCCCTAAATAATTCTGCTGCCAAAATGGTAGCCAGCTATTTTTCATCCACACTATGTCTCTCTAATTAAACTCCCTGAGTGCGCAGATATCTGTCAAAAACCTTTAAATGAAGTTTTCTCCACTCAGTATTCAGTGCCTGATGCCAGAGGAAGAGTTGGGTTGTTCTATTTAACCTCATTTTAATGACTTACCCAGAACCACCAAATGACATCATCACCTGTGATAATGTCACAATAATAGCAGCATTTGGGACTACCCACACCTTAAAAGCAAGAACTGAAGGTTTAAAACTGACGTAAGGTTTTTCACGCTCCTCCTGTGATAAGCACAAACATATCTGCATGTGTCTGGAATGGAAGGGCAAAATATCAAATCCTGGATATTTTGAATAGAATAGACCTACAATGGGTCTGCAAGGGACCTACAATGATCATCTAGCCCAACTGTCTTAACATTACAGGGTTGATATCTTTTGAGGTGCTTTCTTTTTCCTTTTAAAGCCTTTTGGAAGGCACATTGTGCTATCTACTAAGCCCTCATCTTACAAAACTTTCACAGCCATGCCCGAGAATGTCACAATTCCCATTATAAGGGAGCGCGTGTTTTGCCCACAGAGGTCTCTCTGAAGCACTGGATTTTTATCTTCAGGCCTCTGAAGAGAGTGGACAGGTTGCAGATGGTCTCATCAGGCACCCCAGCCTGCCTGGGATATATTCAGAACAGTGATGAGAATATCCAATTGGCCCAATGACTGAGTTGTTTCTGTAAATCTCCTGCGCAATGGTGGGAACGTGGAAATGACAAACTGGTTACAAGAATGGCTGAGTCAACAAATATGTCACCAGCTACACGAAGAGTAGTATCCCCACAACTGTCAAATTGGTCTGTATGTTGCATTTTATAGTGGAAGCTGGGGTAAACCCAGCCCTGCAGCCAATATCTCCAGCCACGGTGGTCCACGTAAAATCCAACTGTAAGGGGACCGTCCCGCCCTGCAGCCCAGGATGTAACATGAGATAAACACACTGTAGTCACAGTAATCCTGGGAATTTGTCCCGATTTATTCACACAAAACAACTGGGCTGCACTTGCACTTGCTGTGATTCCCTGCAATGCGGGGAATTCCCTCTGCACACCAGGGTTTGAACTTCTTGATGAAAGAGGGACCCCAGTCCCAACCTGGGAATGGCACTGCTTCTTAGGCTTTAACTCACACACGAGTCGTCACGTGTGGCACAAGGAAGGGGAGTGGATCCTAGGAGCTGCCTGACCCCTTGAGAAAGAATCTGAAAGATTTGTTTTGGGTTTTTTTCACAACCAGGGAAGACCATGCATACAGTCTCAGATTTTAAACCAAACCAGTCCTGTCTCCCTCACACACATGTCTCTATCACTCCACTTAATTTTTACAATTTTCTTTCCCCAAAAAATGCCCAATAAGGCAAAAAACTACAGGAAGAGAGGTGGGTTTTTTTCTTAAGAAACCAATTTTGCATCATTTCCTAGCTTGTATTTTTTCCTTTCTCTCTCCTATTTCAGAGAAAGCCACTTTTTATCCCTGCTGCTGCCAACCTCCTACTTACATGAGAATGAATCCAAAATAAACTCATTAATTTTGGTGAAGATATTTGGAATTATTTCATTATAACTCCAAGTATAATTTCCACCTGATGTTTTTAACCACTATATGGATTCCTATTATGCACTCAGATTTTAGCCTGTGTTCCAGCATTTTTAATAACGCAATTGATGTCACAAAAAATCAGTTATATTGGACTATAAAGCAGAAACAGAGGCATTGCCACTGTCTTGTCTCAGTCAATAGCTGTTATTCACTGGGAGGAAGGTGCAAGACTTTTTTTTTTCTTTTTTACAGAGACATTTATGAATTCATTAAAAAAAAAAAGAACAAGAAACAAGATTCTCCATTACTGACTTAGATTTAAGTTTTTTACCTGACTCAAGACTGCATGACGTGGGGAGATGCAGACAACTGGGCCAGGCTGATGTCAGGATAGTGGAGGAAATACTACCTTTTGGAGGTACAGGTTGTGCACTTCTATCCTCATTTTGAAAGTGTAGTTAGCACATGGAAACATTTACACACTATTCGTATCCTCAGCCAGGAGGATTTTAATTAGAGGAATTAATATGTTGGGTTTACCTTTATCATGAAAATCTATTTACAAAAATCTAAGCTAACAATCTATATATATATTCAGTCTGATATATTCAATTTATAACGTACTGAAATTTCCTCTAAGAAAAGTCAGACGTATTATTTATTCCGGTATCGGCACAGGGCTCTGAAGTTCTCGTTTAGTTCTCTTGCGTAAAATGATTAGGAACTGAAACTTGTCTCACTTCTTGTTTGTGGGCACAGTGAGCTGCAAAGCACACAGGATACCCAATAGCGGCTGCGCTTCAGCCGCACGTGATTCCTGTGGAAAATGGGATTGCTTAGAAGGACATGTACCAACACACAGACAACAGGATTTTTTCTTCCTAATTATCCACCCGCATGCGGGAAGGCAGGGTGTGTATATCAGTATATCTCTGAAGTTTGGAGGAGAGGTAATACCCAGGATTAAAACTGTTACAGACACGTTATTTCTTGCCACACAACATGGAAATATCAAAGTTCACACCCTGTTGTTTTGGAAGATGAAACCAAGAACAGATGGCAGAACCTGTCTGGCTAAAAAAGGGTGCCCGTTTGGGACTCCTGCTCACTACACTGAAGTGCCTGGATGGTTTTTTCCCCCAATTTTTAAGTCTTCCAAATTATGTTTTAGGCCATGCCATAAACTAAAAGAAAATGCAAGGACACTGCACCACGGTGAGGATGAGGAAGATGGAAACAACACTCTGAGTGGCTGGTGCTTGAGGACATGCCCCCCCCAGCTTCGTCACTGATCCCCAGATACTCGGTTTCCATTCTGAATCTCATCCAAAGCCTGGCAAGAGCTGAGCATCACACACAGCAATTCCACGTTGAACTGTGCAACCTTTCCTCAGTATCACAGAGTTTTGTGGTCTCCTCAGAGGCTTTTCTTCCTCTTCCCAGGAGCAGGTTGACTTCTTTGCCTTTCTCACAGCTCAACAGATTGTGACCAGCTGTACTTGTCTCAGCTGCTTGACACTTCCCCTTTCCTAAGCAAAAACATCCTTTTCAGTGCCTGGAGTCCTTCTCCCAGTGCATCCTGAAGCTTCTGTGCATGGCTCCAAAACACATCCACTTGCTTGGCAATCACAAGGAATCTTGCACGTAGCATGTGGGAGGTGATGCTCCTTCCTCCTCCCTGCTCCCTAATGGGTTGTTTAAAGCATCCTAATCAAACGATGGCAAATCGTCACTCCCTGAGAGTGGTTTTCCCATTTCCCATTTCTCTTCTTCCCCCTCCTGAAGCCCAAGTCTTTCTGCAGGA
Source organism: Apaloderma vittatum (assembly GCF_000703405.1). NCBI lineage: Eukaryota > Metazoa > Chordata > Aves > Trogoniformes > Trogonidae > Apaloderma > Apaloderma vittatum. The sequence goes on along the minus strand of NW_009711028.1, from coordinate 23,967 downwards.
AGGTGTACAAGTGTTGGTGCATCGGTCTTGCTCGCCTGCCACGCTGCAGGCACCAGGCACATGAGTATAGCCAAATTAAGCAGATTTAATGACTCCTGCAGCAAAATTGCCAGGGCCCCATGCACGTGCTTTGCTTCCAGAGCCTAGTGGAGAGAACCTCTCTTCCAGTCAAAAGGTAATTTTTTCCCATCAGTTATGATAAAAGCTCAAGTTGGAGATAAGCTACAGAGAACAGGCTAGATGGTGTGAGGGTTGATAGTCAGATTAGAGGAGCTGCTTCTCCTGGTAGGAACCAGCCCAGACAGACTGTATCAGGAACCAGCCATCCTCCAAAGTCATCTTGCTGGTTCTGTTCTCATTCATTCCAGGGCAACATCTGTGTCTCTGACAAGATTTGCTCCAGACACAGGAAAAATGGGTTTGAGGAGAGAAGCCAAAGGAACAACAGTGGGCATCACCTGGTCTCCAACACTGCCTGCTAGAAGTGCAGTTCCTAGCCTTTTTTTTTTATTGACTAGATTTGCACTGGGGTTGTGGAGGCCTACAGAGGAAAATGAAGTCTTGGAAGCCTTCAGAAGTCACACATGGACATGCTAAGGACCACACACAAGCAGCATCTCATGAGGTGCCTGTGGAGACTCAACCTTACTATTTTATTGTCATCCTAATAATTTTATCTGTCCTGGGGAAAAGAAAGCACCCCTGACAACTGGAAAGGTGTCTGGATGGATCAAGGGGACCAGCTGGCCCTTGCAAGTCCTGCTTCTCCTTCCCAGGCCCCACAGCATCTCACTGGGAACTGGGGAATGGTCTGCTCTGCCAGGGGCTGCAGGAGAAGACATCCCCTTGCAAGTGGAGGTACGTCAGGAAAACTACCAGGCAAGGTGTTAAGCAATGAACTATGAGCAAACTAGAGCATGAAGTGCCCACCAGCTGCCATCAGGAGCAGTGGTGAGGAACCAGTGAATGTCCCATGGCTGCTGCGTCTTGCAGAAATCCCAACTCCTCCTCCACCAGTTCTCTGCCTTCCTCTGCCTGCATCTTACCCCTCTGCAGAGCTATGTCTTGGATTCAGAAATCTGAGAGGTAGGATTGTCATCTTGGTTTGCTCTGGTGTGGCATCACAGGGCCCTAGGACCATTATTGTACAAACGATGGCCAATTCCCCTCACCTTGACCCAATATGTGGCTGGCAGGCAGCGCGACAACACGTCACCTGGGACCAGTGCTCGCTGTCACAGCCCCTTCTTGTAGCCCAGATCTCAGGACAGGCAGAACCAACGGATGGAGATCGAAGTGGTGCATTTCAGAACCAAGGCCAAACAGCCCTCTTGCATCACGCCATAGAGAAACTGGCACAGGCTGCAGGCTGAGTGGGCACAACTCTGCTTTCCCCCCAAGCCTCCTGTCACTCTGGGAGCTGCAAGGACCACCAGCCTGAAATGGTGCAACCCAGGAACCACTCTAGTTTGGGCTCCGCGCTAAAGAGTGGGTCAAGACAGATTCCGTTGTTTCTGCCATCTCTTCTCCATGCCTTTACCGGGAGCCGCTCCAAGGGTAGAAGAGGAGACCATGGAGGCGGCAGCTCGCTGCTGACCCTGCTTTGAAGTGGAGGTCAGACTGAAAACCTTGGAAGGTCCCTGCCAGCCTAAATTATCTTATAACCCTGTTAACTCCCTGCTCCCCTTCCACCCCATACTGTGACCCTCCGCAGGGAAAGCCCACCCAGGCGAGGACGGGGGCACTTGGCAGCCCTTTCCCCCACAACCTGGGCACATGAAGCAGAGCTTTCATCTCAACCCCTGGTGCTTCGAAAGCCTCATGAATTTTTATCAAACATTAATGGTTTAATTCCTGCTCACATGTGTAGAAAACTTGCCATGAGCCTGAGCTTTTTGGGGGGGTTGTTTTCTTTCTTTTTAACTTTATAACAAGTTTAATTTTACAAGTTCATAAATCAATGCTTCTTCCTTGCTCTGCCCTACACCTCCTGCCTGGGCGTGGCTATAAGCAAATGAGACCATTGAATGAAAATTAACTTTTTTCTTTTTTTCTTCCCCCCACCCCCCCTTTAAGAACTGCTTATGTCTCCTCAGAGCCTCAAATATTTCATGCAGGTTGTGCCATGTATTTCACAAGCTAAGCCAAGCAAAACACTGCCTTCCATATACATAGCAAAAATATGTTTTCCAGGGCTCAAAGCATTTCTGTCTTTGGCAGAATCTTTTCTCAAAGCCTACTGAAGGAAAAGTATGGAAATGAAATACAAAGAGTGGTTAAAATAATATTTTGGGTAGAGATGAGCCCAAACCAAATGCCAGATTAGAAAGCCAGATACCCCCCTAGATACCATTCCCAAAATGAGAGGTTTGTTGTGTTATTTGGAGAACAACTGGGAAACGTTACAGGTCTCCCACTAAGTTTAATTTATTAATTGAACTTTTAAGCAACTTAACCCCTACCAGTCCTCACAGCTAGCACAGATCTTATTATATTTATATAATAGATTATATTTAACCAGCCTGGCCCTGTGTGGGTTAGACAAGGGGTGGGCAGGCTGTGGGGGGACAGATGGGGTCCGGCACAGCAGAGAGGATCCACAAGGCAAAGGGGCTTTGCTGAACCTGGGCAGGAGACCCAAAGCTTGCCCAAGTTTTGGTGTGGTTGTAGCAGCAGTTAGGATCCAGCCTGTCACTGACATGGGCACAAACTGCAGTGTAATTTGGGGTTTCAAACTCAGCATTTAGGATTGGATCCAAAACTTGGATGAAAGAAATTGGGGAAAAAGGCTTTTAAAAGTTTAATTTGAAACAGAAATCCAATGAATCTATTTTTGCCCTAGTCTTTAATTGAGTTTTTTTGTTTTGTTTTTTTTTTTAATCCTCTAGTATGCCCAGGGTGTTCAGGCATCCAACAGCAACTTCTCAATATTAAATAGAAGGCTTTATGCTATATGAATGGTGAATGAACGACAAACTCAGTTCTGTGTGCACCCGCTGTTCTGGAGAGGTGAACAAACAGCATGTTATGGATCGGTGCATTTACTCAACAGGAGCCAGAAGGAAAGCCAACTTTAAACAAAGCCTATCCTGACAACAGATTTCAAGAGGGTAACTGAATCTACTAATTCATAAATACTGTCAAACATCAATAAAGCAAGTCTTAGACTCAGAGACATCTTTACTTTCTGTATCCCAGTAAAATTAAGACAGCTTAATCATGTAAAGTATATTCTACACCCTAGTTTAATATTTTTTTATAAATCTTAAAATAACTTCAAAAATATTTGTCCTAGTACTTGACAGGATTTGGGTTTGTTTTTCCATTGACTTAGTGGTTGTAACACAGGTCTCAAAATAGAGTACCCGGGTGAGAGGGGGTGTTTTTTTGCTCCAGAAGCTGAGCATATACTCAGGATGTCAGTCTACACCAGCTCTGGTGCACACAGAACCTACCACTGAGAGCTGAAATAGCCCCAGCTCCCCACCAGGGAAGGACGGACATGCCTTGGGCTCTGGTCCCTGCTCTGCTCCAGCCCATGCTGTGCCAGGGCAGCACAAGCAGGTAACCAGCCAAATCCTCCCCTGTCCTCAACAGAGTAGTTCATCCCATTCTGTTGCTCTGCCTTGGAAACAAGGACAAGACTCAACTGAAGTGATAGACCTTTGGTGAAGCACACAGGGTGAGTGGATGCTCCTTGCTGCTAGACAAACTGAAACACAACAGGCATGAAGGGTCTACAGGGCAGAAGAGACGACTCATAAAAAAATCTTTTTTTTCATGATGGGCATCATACACGTTAAATGTTTCATGTTAAATCCTTGTCCATGTCAGCTTGACAATTTTTGGTCTGCAGGAGTCAAGTCCCACCTCTTATGCCCGCAGCTGCCCCCAGCACAAGCGCAGCTCTCCCCCAGCAGCAGTGCCAGAACCTCCCCGCTCCTCTCCCCAGACCCTCGCTCCCACAGATGCATGAGGAGGGACTCCTGCCCCTCTCAGCCTCCCCCAGCAGTTTTGAGAACCACAGGCATCCAGCCTCAAAAGCAGACACTGGAAGCTAGTTTTGTAGCAGACAATGTTGCCGGACTCCATCGACAACATCTTAAGACTTGGTCACCTTTAGAAAAAACAAACTAACTCCATGAATACTGCTCACATATACATACATGCGCACACAAAAACTCTTATTAGCTTAATAGGGTGAGTATCAAAATGTAACATTAAATTATCTGACATCTTTATTGCTTAGAATGACAGATTCAAACAAAGCTAACCCTTTAATTATGTTTATATAATGTAATTTGGCATAAGTCATAAAGCACCCCTTTGGCAATGCCAGATTAAATATTTTACATTTGCTTGGGCAGCACATTACAAGATTGAAAGCGGTATTTTTGCCTGATGCTCCAGAGCAGCGACTGCAGTCGTGCAGATGAGAACAAGGCTCAGCACAGGGGATTCCCCCAGTGGGAATCGCTCCGGGCTTACGGGGACCCCAGCCCCACAACTCCCTTTGCACAGCTCCCCTTTGCACTCTCTCACTCAGGAGACTGGCACCAGGGGCATTTGCCAAGAGCAAAAAAAAATCCTGCTGATGCCAGTGGCACCAGTGGTGCTTCCGTTACCACTGGTGGGGTTTCCTAGGGTGGTCACCTTTCTGTCCATTGGAGCTTCTCCAAGTCCTCTTTTGTGTACAAAAGTAAGGGGGTTTTCACATTTTATGTCACAAAAATTTTGGTTTTCAGGCTTTGGGAAAGTTCATACCCGAGATTTCAGAGAAAGGATGAAGCATCTTGACATGTTCTGCAACAGGGCAGAGAAAAGAGAGCAGTCTCAATGTCCAGATTTTCAGCGTCCTTCTTGCCCATCATTCCTAAGTACCTTCCCAAGAAAAGGAGGTTCCCCATGTCAGTCTTTGTGTCTGGGTTCCCCTGTAGAAAACTCCCCAGGGGTCCCACATCCAAGCTCTGCGGCCCTGTTCTTCCCTGGTGAACTAGAAATGTTAGTGATGCTCATTGCCTATTTCAAAGAGATGCCAAAGAATAAACACGGCCTTCACTTCCACAAAAGGTCCCACAAATCCACTCCTCCACTGTCAGCACATCGGGTGGGTAGATGTAGCTGAAGTTAAAACAAAGTCCCTCGAGAACCAGAACAGCCATTTCATTGGCAACAGACTGGTTGCTCTCCCCAAGGGTCTACATTTTCCACAAGTCACCATCACCACGGTGGGGACCTCAACCCATTCATAGCCCTCCAAGACCCACTCATAGCCTTCTGCTTATTCTGACCATAACCACCTACTCCAACATATGTAAACCCACCACCCCTAAGCACCAGGCTTGTCCAGTCTAACCACCTGGGTCCGCCAGAGAGGTTTCTCTGGCCAGGTTCTGCTGCTGCCGTTGCATGGTAGCACAAAGCTAATACTCATAGGCAAACACAGCACAGTAGGAACTAGCCAGTCCAGGAAGAACGTGGTTGCCCTTTGTTCATGTTTGATTGTTTGGAATAAAACCTATTCCATATTCTTCTATTAACTTTTCTCTCTCCTACAAACTTCAATGGGCTCTTTACTTGATAGGAGCTTGAGACCATGAATCCACACATCAAAACATTGTAAATCTCCAAAATTCAACAGAACGCATTCAAATTCGTGTGCAAGACGTTCAAATTTGTGTGCAATTCCTCCATGCTACAAGAAGTCAGGCAGCAGGCACCCTGCCTTGGTTAGCCCATGAGCCCACACTTCACAACCCCATCATCCCATTGCAGTCCCTTAAGCACACCCACACAACTTCTTTTTCAGATTATATGTGTACCTCTTACTTTTGTCTTACCAGTAGGTTGTGGCTGAGAAGATTTTTCTTCCCGTTTCCCAAATCTGCCCATCTGACCCTCATGTGTCAGCTTTGACCCATGTGGAATGACTTGGCCTCTGCTTTCTACCCTACACCTCCCATGGTTTTGTAGTGAAGACTAAGACTGTAGCCTCATGTCATTGCCTCTGTAGGGAGAGAGGAGGCAAGACTTTCTTACAGAAAGTCACTGACTCCTTCAAAACTCCAGAGATGTCAAAAGTTGGGAGGGAAAAAAATTTCCCAGCCTCCATCCCAATCTCACATACTGTTGAAACTTCTTAATGCAAAAGCATAAAGGTGACGCCTTGTAGGAAATGGCCAAAGGGCTTTTGTTTGGTTTGCTTTTGGGGGTTTTAGTGCATTTTTTGTGTGTTTTGCCAACTTTTTTGCCTTGCCATCTATGCAATGTAGATTTTGTCAAGTAGATAGGGTCTGCGTTTTTCTGAAGTTGCCACCAGTACACAAAAACAGACACTGCACTGCTGGGGGAGATGGGGCAAAACAAAGCTGAAACAAAAGTGTTCAAGTGCTCAGCCTTGCAAAGAGCTGCCTGCAAACAGGGAGATGGAAAGCCACATCCACGGTCTGCTGGAGCACCCAGTCTAAACTTAGTGCAGCCCCACTGCTTTCCTTAAGTTCACACCTTACCATCCAGAGCTGTCAGAACATTTCACATGCACACATTTTGTCTAGCACACTCTCTGTATAATGTAAAGTAGGCAGTGGTTTGAGTAGCTCATTATGCACAACAGTTTGCACGCTGCAAGCGGTACCCAAGTTCCTCTCCACTGTCATAATAAAGTGATGGCTGTGGAGACATCAGGAATGAATGAGGATACAGGAGAGACAACAGGAACTTGAACTTTTTCAGTATCATCTGGAGTCAAATGGTGAAGACAGCACCAAAATCTAAAAAAAAAATAATAATTCAAGCGATCCCCAAAAGAATGCATAAAGTACGATTCAGAATAGAACTTTGACTAATGCAAAGAGAAGAGACATTTGGAGCACTAAGAAGAGCCGTGGTTTACAAATTCTGGAGTATGCCATGTTTGCATCAAAGTGTTTTAATTACAGAACAAATAAATCTTCCCAGAAAAAATTTCCTTGGGTTCTTCAAAGAGAGTCTTGACTGGTTTGTCAAAGCACTTTCCCTTTTTGCCTTCATATAAATTACTGTGTGCAAAAAAATAAGTCAATTAAGAGAGAATATGAGTTATGAAATATTTCCCTGTGCATAAGCTTGCAAATCTCATTGAAATTCTGTTGAGTTGCACTGCCCACACATCTTGCAATCATAGCGAAAGCCACACAAAAGGCTTTCCTCCCCATTGTTCACATGAGCATTTTGGAAACGGGGCACATATTGCTACGCAGAAAGGGAAATAGAGACAAGAGTGAAATGTAGTTTGTTGAGCTAATAAAACAGCAAGCCTTCCATTTGTTTCTTTAGTCCTATAGAACCATTTCTTTTTAAGATCTGCATGCTCCCCTGTTAGGAGAGCTGGTGGTAAGCATTTTTGCTGCAGATTGTCAAAGCATGTGGGCTAGTTTAGTTTTAACTATGAGAATGTCTCCTGGCCATTATATAATGGTAGTGGCTGAATTAATGATTTCAGAGGTTGATGTAGAACAACAACAGGACAGAATGCCCTGAAGACACTGGCTGTGCCATCAACCGAGCTAGCTAAACTCATCTAAAGACTGCAGTAACTCTAGAAAAACATGAAATTAATCTGAATTCTGGAGCTTCTGATGTTTGCAATGAGCTTGGCCAAAAGCAAGCTAATTATTTTCATATTCCTTTACATAAAGTTACCAGTACAACCTAATTACGTGAGTAATAACGGATGAAAAAGCCTCCTTCTCACACAGTCAGAACTGTGGAGACACTCTTCCATGCAGCAAGGAATGGTATATATAAAACAATTAAGACGGACATCAATGAAAGCAAGAATGGGCATGAGCTTCAGGAAATCTGCCAAACAATTGACGCTCCTGGCAGAACGTCCTGAATGTCTGCAATCTATTCGCTCAAATACAGACATCAAATACCTTAGCAGAGACATCCCACGCAGGTGCCTGGTCACACAAGACCACGGCACAGCAGCTGTCTCCTGCTCACCATATAGGTTAGCTTGTCCACCTCAGCCTGAAGACAGCAATGGCATGGGAATTGAAAGTAGGTAAGAAAAATTCTTAAAAATTCAAATACCTCAGGAAAAAAAAACCACAACAAAAAAACCTCAAACCCAAACAAAATTAAACCTATCAGAGTTGCCTATCCTCATGTCCCAGGAACTGTGGTTGCTCCAGTTCCATCTCTAGAAGGGCTCACAGACCATTTCTGAAGGCACAGGCAGATACAGACGGGAAGAAAAGCCCAGATGTTGAAGAGTTTCTTGCTTCTCCCTACCCTCAAATATTCAGATGAAATTAATATTACATGTACCCTTAGACCACCATGGCTGCAGCAGGTTAATGCTGCTCCATACATTTGCAATGCTCAAACTTCTTAGCTACCCTAAAACTTACTGAAGGCAAGGGATTGCCTTATGCTCGGCAGAGAGGGCTATGGCCAGCTCCAGAGTGCTTCTCCTGCCTTGGAAACCCCAGTTTATCTCCTTGCTGTTGAGGAAGGAAGGGCAAAGGGATAAACAGTTCAATCTAGACCTTCAGTTGATTTTGAAGAGGATAGTAATCGTTTACGAGAGGGGATAACGCCACCAACAGGTGAACAGGTGGTTTTCCTGATTTACACCAAACAAGGATGAGATTCACCTTGAGCAGGCAAACTGTCAGGGTGTGGATGAGATCTCCTCAATAACCAGGTGACTTCAGAGCATTTTACTTGCGAACTTCACATTTACACCAGAGAAACAGGAGAAGGCACGGTCCTCTGCAAAACCTCATCTTTACGTGCACTGGGAGACTAGGTGAGGCATTCTGTAAGGTTTTCAGGAGAGCTGAGCAAAGATCCTTTCCACAAGAAGATCCTTTCCACAGGAGCAGGGCTTTGAGTACAGCCCCAAACAAGTGGAAAATGTGTTAAATTCTGCAGCTGAGCTGGTCAAGGTCATGGGAGGTAATTGGGCAACTTCTTTTTGGCTGTGCAATCCCTTTGCTAAGCACTCACACACCATCACCCTCTTCCAATCCAGCCTGAGCAGAAATGCCTCTCATGGAGCAGTACTCAGAGCTGAGTGTTTGAATTCTTTTTTTTTTTTTTTTTTTGTTCAGTCCTTCACGCAGAGTCCAAACTCCCTTCCCGTGCTTTCTCCTTGCACATTCGTATGGAGTTCCCAGCTGGTTTGGTCTGTGGCAACCTGTGGTGAGCGGTCACCTCCCCACTGCCCCTATGCCCGCGGCCACACGAGCTGCTTGCCCACAGCCTGTGCAGCTCTGGCGGCTCGTGGCTATCAGGGAATTTGCAAACCAGAGCTGTGAACTGTGGGCACTCTCCAGGGAAAGCGCTCCTGGCAAATGCCTACCTCTGCAGCTGGAATTCAAATCAGGTTTCATTTCCCCCTCTCTGTGGCAAACAGAGTAAATCATCATTTGCCTCATAAGCAAGGAGCCTGAGACACTGACTTCCCAGCAATAAGCCTCAGCGACAGAAATATGTACCTACCAGTAGTGAAAGATCTTCTTTCACTTACAGTGTATTTTAATCAAGGCCTTCTTCAACCACCCCCGCAAGTTTTCTGCTTATAACAATTAATTGCTTCATAGCTGAAGGCAGGGTTTAATCCTGCAATCATAAATTCAGATGCACAGTGATGTGATCAGCAGAATTTGTAGGATTAAGTCCTTGGGTCCACCAAAAAATTTTCACAGGAGTATAATTATAATCAGGCATGCAGCTACACGATTCTTTAAAGGTAAGCAGATGTGCAATTGCTTGCAATTTGTTGCAGGTTTTAAATCAGAAAAATCATTCAGCGTCAGATCAATCCAAGCTGCCTGGGCAGACATGCACAGAATAAAGCTGATTACAAAAAAAACCCCACTTTTAGGGATCCTCCTGCTGATTCTTTACCTAGTTCTTTCTCAACCCCCAAATTCTTTCTGAACAAGTGAGTTTCCTCCATCAGGCTTTATGCTGTTGCTCCTCCTGCCACCACCACCAGCTGCTTTAGTCCTGAACACAAAATTTCAGCCAATGCTAAATATTTTGCCTACGCATTTCACTGCTTTCTTCCCTTACAGCCCAAAGGGCAAATATGCATAAACATGCTTATTTATTGTTTTGTTAATAATGTTAAGGTTTTGATAATTACATGCTTGTTTACCTGAGCCCCTCCTATTAATCTAGAAATGGGGAAGAGGAGATCTTCACGTTACCTACAAGGTGATCCACCTGGTACAGTGTCCACTGTGACTCAGGAAACAGCTGCTTGCCCCCTAAGCACACCACACATCTCCCACACTTTGTTCAGCTGTGTTTTGTTCACTCTGCAGCTCAGGTGAACCCCTCCCGAGGCTGCTCACCACTAACTGCAAGTCACAGACCCAACAACAAGCAGGCAGGGCAGTGCGAAATGCACAGGAGCAATTCCCGACGGCAAACTGCAGCAGAACCCTTAAGAAAGCTATTTATAAAAGATATGTTCCTCAAAGCAGTTCCTTTTGCAAAATCTCTCCAGTCTGACACTTTCACTTACTGCCTGCTGCTGCTCAGGTCTGTCACCAAATCCACCTTTCACCTCTTCAAGGCCAGGCTGGACAGGGCTTTGAGCACCCTGGTTGAGGGGAAGGCGTCCCTGCCTATGGCAGGGGGGTTGGAACTAGGCAATCTTTAAGGTCCCTTCCAAGGACCATTCCGGGATTCTACGATCTTGAAGTTTCCCACATCACTGTCACAACTCCTGTGGGCCAGCCCACATTATGCCTGGCCAGCTGCCCAACACTGGTGCAATCTCCCAAGTGCTTTTGATCCACATTTTCGGCTGCTTTAGAGCCTTTACAATAAAGCACTACACCGCAGAAACAAATTGTCTTGCCTACACCCCTTAGGGCTCTGGGGTTTATTGCACAGCTTTCTCCAGGTGAGCCCAGTTGCAATTACTGGATAAGACATTTCAGCTGGATTGTCCCCCAGCCTCTCTTCTGCTGAGAGCTGTGGCCCTGTTGAACACTACATGAGACCCGTAGCTATTGCTCTGAGCATTCCTCCAGCTCCACAGCAGAAATCAGGTCATTCGGATTGCACTTGCACCTTCACCTTGTCTCTGGACTATCAGTTGCAAACCCACGGATTATGCAGCTCGTGTCCTTGTTCCCTTCAGGATGTCGAAAAAATAAGCAGCTGCACCAATTTTTGCTGGAGCATAGGAGTTTCTACAAAAACATTAGGAAAAACTTCTTTACTCTGGGGCTGACAGAGCCCTGGCACAGGCTGCCATGGAAGGTTGTGGAGTCTCCTTCTTTGGAGACATTCAAAACCCACCTGGATGCACTCCTGTGTGACCTACTGTAGGTGATCCTGCTTTGGTAGGGGGCTTGGACTAGATGATCTTTAGAGTTCCTTCCCAATCCTTCCCAATTCTGTGGTTCTGTGAAATTATGCAAAATTCTCACTAACTGATGCGTGACTTAACTATGGCAAAAGGTGGCTGCCAGGTGAGACAGATGGAATAAAAGTGATCCTGCAGCAGGATCTTCTAAAAATGCTGGGAGTGTACCTGCATCCGCCCCTTGCAGGGTGGCTGCTGGCCCTGTCGTCTTGGGCTTCAAGCCATCGGGACAGAAACGCAGCTCTTGCCCCCTGTGCAAGATTCTCCATTCCACATATACCCCTGTAAAAACTAACCTGAGCCTGTGTGCCCAGCACCCTGCGGGTGGACTGGAACTATCATGGATGTAAGGAAAACTTCGCCATATGAATTTTGGCCCTTTTTGATGATGGCAGTCATCAGCCCATTCCATGGGCTACAGGCAAAATCTTTAAATCACAGAAGGAGCCAACTAAGTTTGATTTAATGGCAAGCAGTTTGCTTAATGAAACAGAGTGCCAAACAGGGAAATATTATTCAATCCCCCTGCTAGAAGCATAATGCTAATTAAAGCAAGGGTGACAAAAGAGGAAAACATATATTTAATGTGTCTCTATCAGTCTGAAAATCAAACTTATTGTTCTAGATCCTTTTAGTAATATTTGCTCCCTTCAGATCATGCATGCTGGGTTTTGAATGATATGGACTGAGAGAATCGGTATTTGAACCTCTGCATAGAAGCCTTTATCCCAAATCCACAAAAATAACTTTAAATATTACCTCTCCAGTTATGCACTTCATAAAGATTTTGCTTGCTTAAAACTGGAATCATTAATTTCTGTACTGCACAGCAGCTGCTTGCAGCACAGGTTTTTTTCCAGTTTTTTTAACAGTGAGAATTTATTCTTGGTCCAGGCAGAAGAAATGAGCCTGGAATTAACCTCTTGCTTTCTGCTATTGGTAATTACCTTTGCCGCAGAGTGGAGTGTGCTGGGCACAGGGAATCTAGACAAGGCCCTGCCATCAGCAGCGATGGCATAAATCAAGATGTCACAGCATGAAGGGATAAATAAATCACCAGAGGGAGAGATGGCAGGGGCAAGACTAAGAGCTGTAAGCAGCACAAGCAGAGGAGTAGATGGCCAACACCAGCTGTGCTGGAGCTGTTTTGGTTGGCATCAGTTGAATATCTGGAGCTGAGCTTGGTTTGTGGTACAACCCGTGCTTTGGGGACAGGAAAAACAATACACAGAGAAGTTAAGCTTGAGTTTTCTGAGGGCTTCAGGGGGCAAGGCACCTTCACCTCGCACAGGTTCTCATCTAAGCAAGGTTCCCATGGGGAGTTAGTGCCAGAGCTAGAGGCAGCATAAAGGCATCCCAGATCCTCCTCTTTTGACACAGGCATGGGGAATTTATTTCACCCTTTACAATTCAAATATGTTAGAAGACAGTTCTACAGAAAGTACTTTTTTAACTTTTGCCATTCTTTTTGAAAAGGAACCTGTGATAAGACGCATTACAGTATTAATAGAGAAATACTCTAGCAGAGACTACTTTCCAAGAAAGTCATGTACAGAAGGAGTCTTTCCTCTTAAAACTATGTATTGGAGCTAGGAAAATTGCTTTTTGGGGGGTATCCCTTTCTTTCCTTTTTTTTTTTTTTAATAGAGACTGAGCAGTAGAGAGGAATATGGCTGTTGAGGGTATGTTGTGACAGTAGGTGGCTAAGAGGTCTCGATGCTCCCATGTGACATTTTGGTGAAATGTTGTGGTTGGGGGGGAAAAGTGAAGGCAGCACCTTCCAAGAAATCATCTTCCAAGGCTTTCTCTCTAATCACTTCTCCTCTGATATGAACTATAGTGAGAAAACCCCGAGATCAGCAAAGCAGCCCGTGTCGATGCCACAGCGTGTAACCGCATCCCAGCCCCGCTCAGCAGAAGCAATCACAAAGGTCTCCTTTCCCTTTGGAGACCAAGAAGGCTCCTGGAATTAGTTAGGTCTTAACTGCTGCTGTTTTAGGCTATGGATTCCTCCAAAGGGGAGGGTTGAAGAGCAAAGCTGGTTAGGAAAGGGCAACTGGCAGCCAGCTTTGGTGTTAAAGAGGAGAAATCACTTCTTTCCTGGAAAAAGTGAACATGTACAAATAAGCTTGCTCAGCTCCTCTTATCCCAGTGAAGGAGTTAACTGGCTAGTTTTCATACCATCAAGATGTTTGTTTCTGGTTTGGCTTCTCATCATTTACTTGAAGATCAGGACATGCTTACATGTGGTGAACAGTAAATACCAAAGATCATTACAAGGACAGAAGCCACATAGTGGGGAGGAAGAAGAACACAACAAAGACTGAGTGAAGAGAAGCCATTGAACATCTGGAGGGCAACAGATCCAGGACCCATTAGGAGACAAACAGGCAGCCAGCACAAAGTAAACTGAAAAAACCCCAAACATACAGTATTTTGTGCAAAATTGTCACTTTGGTTTTCAACCCACAGCACTATCAAGGTCAACTGCTTGCAAAGTCCTAAATACTATCCAGTGGTTATGTCAGTATTACGTCTCTGGAAGTTTTTGTTATCAGGAATGGGAGGAGGGGGTATTTTTGATTGTTATTACTGTTTACATTTAACTACTTTGAAGAACCTATCCCCGGGGAACAAAAGTTCCCCTGGAAGCTGGTAGCAACTGAGAACATAAGAGCAAAAATCACAAAGTGCTCCAGAAAATTTTATACTAGCCACGAGGGACACAAATACTTGCACTTTGGGGAATGCACCAATTGCTAATTATAGCTAAAAGGAGCATGCAGAGGTAAAGGAAGAAGTCCATGTTATAGACAAGGAAATCTGCCCCACTGACCTGCTACCCTGCTCCAGAAAAGCATTTCTTACACTCCCTCCAACTCACATTTGATTTTATGGAATCAAAATCCTGCCAGACTCCAGCTCTCTTTGCCCTTCCCCCCCAGTTTTTTTGGGCAGAATTACAAAACGATGGGGTTAACAGAGTGCAGAGCAGCTGCAATCTCTTTGGATTTCACTGAACGACTTGATACTGTCTCCCTGAAATCTTACGCTCCAAATTAATTCAAGTTGGCTCAGGCAGGAAAACACTGTCAGGCCAACCAAAAGCATGTGGCGACGTTTGCTCTTGCTGTGGGCACTGTGGGGCTGTAGAGCTGCCTGCTGTAGTTTAGCCTCACTGGCCATCTGGGGGAAAAAAAACAAAAAGAGAAGAAAAAGGAAATCAAAAAAGTCCCGGGTGCAGTTATAATAAAAGGGGGTTGCATCCATTTGGGCAGCAGGATAAAACCCATCAGGTCAAGAGAGTTGAGAAATGTTGAGAAAACAAGTCAATTTTTCAGTGGGAAGGGAAATGAAGCGGAGTCAAGAAACCTAATGAATAATATTTAACAGGTGAAAAATCCAGGAGACAGGAGTGTTAACAGAGACTTTTCTTTCTCACTCAAAGGCAAGCACGGCAAGAACATGATTAGATTCATCAGCTCGCAGCCATGCACAGAGCCAGAGGCCGCCTGTGCCGGGTGCATTCCCTCCCGTGCTGCAGCAGGGATTGATGGCTTGCTGACACCAGGAACTTGACCAGAAAAGCTATTGCAGGATAAGTTATTCCACAATCATCATTCTGGGACAGCTCCCAGCTCCAACCACTGTCTGCCACAGTAAAAGTCATTTTATGGTGGAATAATTATTGGTCTCTTCCAGAGCAAAATACTTGCTCTGGAATACACTCTTTCAATAGGGTTCAGCTGAGCAGCAGGTCCAAAGCAGCTCTTGCAAAACAGATTGTTTTGAGCAATTTTGCCTGGTAGGCAAGCCCCCAAATCCAAATGCCCTTGATCCATAGGCAAAAAAACTGCATGCAGTGACTAGGGAAAGGAATTTCATAGCTGATGCAATCAGGATTCTGCTGCCCTGGTTGGTGTCAAGATCTGATGATCACCAGTCCCACCACTCCTGAAATCCAGGGGAATTTTGCTGCTCTGATAGAAGATTTGGTTATGGCCAGTTGCATGGCTTCCAAGGTAAAAGGGCTTTTTATATTAATTTTTTAAATTGTTTTCAGATTTAGTTGGGGATTTCTTTTTCCACTTAATTTCCGCACAGTGCAAGTGTTTCATCTTTGGAAGGGAAATAAATTGGGACAGAAAGATAACTGAGGAGAGTTTGGGAAAATTTAGGGGAGGGGAACACATTTAAAGAAATATGGCTAGTGAAAGATGGCTTGCATTTTCTTAAGCACTGTTGATAATTGTTTTCTCTGACAGCCCTGCTTCTTCACATACACGGACTCCAAATTCTCCAGCAGAAAATAAAATTACAACAAATTCCCTGGCATCTCCTGCTCAGCATGCTCCAGGCCATGTACAAGGAGCTTACCTTTGGACTCTGTGGTATTTTGGTTTTACAGCATCCCATGTGAAAGTCTTCACCCTCCTTCTACCCTGTCTTCTAGAAGTCCGCTGCTGCCCCTGCTTTGAAATATTCACACAACGCAGGGATGGGCATTTCCCAAAGCACCCTGGTGGCAGGGGAAAACAACTGTTTAAAGTACTTCAAAAAATTGTTTGGAGGTTCAGCTGTTGTTGTTTTCCCAACAATTTGCATTGTGCACGAGAGCAAACTAACTCTCAGCTCCGGCACCTCCCGGAGGCATGTCCAGGGAGGGGTTTTGGGCACCTGGTACAGGAGAGTCTCCTCAAAGCCTGGGCTCAAGCCTGACTGAATTCACTTCAGGGCTGGCTGATTGCAGTTTCTCCTTCCAAATCCAGAAGCCTCCTTCCTGTTTCTGTCCATACCAAGGTCAGGAATTTGGAAAGGAAGAGGGATGCAGGGCAGGCTGGCTCACTCCTGCACACAGGAGAGTAAGGATCTTTCACAGGTGATTC
Organism: Apaloderma vittatum; assembly: GCF_000703405.1. Classification (NCBI taxonomy): domain Eukaryota; kingdom Metazoa; phylum Chordata; class Aves; order Trogoniformes; family Trogonidae; genus Apaloderma; species Apaloderma vittatum. The sequence goes on along the minus strand of NW_009711028.1, from coordinate 7,704 downwards.
CCTTGTCCTGCGAGATGCTCTGTCTCATCACTGGTACTCACCACCACTCATCCCTTAGCACACAGGCAGGGTGGAAAAAAGGAACCTTAAAAAAAAAGCCTGATTTCCAGTTTAATGCAGATTCTCTATACATCCAGCCACTCAGGATGTGAGATTCAGCCTCCTTCATCTCTCCTTGCCTAATGTGAAGCAGATGTCTTCTATTAGTGAACTAATTGCTAATTAGTAACCACTTCATTTTTCTTCCACCACTTTACTTCTGTGGTTCAGGCACAGAGAAGGCAGGCTGTGCAAGTAAGCCAGTCCCCATAGAAGTGCCTTGCACACAAAGCAGTTCAAAGGCAGCAAGGTAGGAGGTGAGCAAGGCAGCGCCTTTTAACAGATGGGACACCGGACAGGAACATGAGACACTTTGTTTGCCACTTTGCACATTTGTTGACTTGACAAGTTGCTTTACCCTCCTGTTTTTTGGTCTCAGACCCTTGCTCGTATCTTGTCTGTTCACATCATGAACATGAAACAAGAGGTATGACTCGGATTTCAATGGTTAACAAAAAGAGGTTGTGATATTTTATGATTCTATGATATTTCCTACCATCCTGGGAGATAATAACAGGGCAAAGTGTTGTAGTGGTTTCTCCTTGCTTACTTGCAAAGAAGCAGAGCTGAGCCACAGCCAAATTCCTGTGCCCAGCACAAACTCATACAAAGGCAACATGAATGGGCTCTTAAAGAAAACAAGGGCAAAGCCAGACCTTGTGCTCTAAGCCATGAGGATATGCAGGTTAAGCTGACATGACACTAAAACTTTGGAGCCAGGTTCACAAAACTGCAAAAATGTAGACCACTGAGGCATCACTTCATTATCCCACCACATGCAGGACAGTGCACAGGGTATCATGACAGCAATACATGTGACTCTGGCAGCACGGTGATGGAGCACCATGTAAGTGTCCCAGGTCCAGAGTGGTGTCACTCTTGAAAGCTGGATGGGACATGCCCTCTGTTCTTTGTTCACTCTGAATTGTCACAGGAAACCCCAACACTTTCCTGAAAATCTTTGTGTTTGAGTTGAATAACTGTGAGCTCACACGGATACAACCCTGTGATTTGGGATCTAGGTGGTAAATTCTCAGTTCATGGTCTGGAGATGGAAAGTTGCTCATGGTAAACATCCCATTTTCCTGCTGGGACAGTCTTCTGATCTGCTTCTGGTGCAGCATCCTCATCCCTTTGCTGCCGAGATGCTTGAGCAGGAGAGGGGAGCACCCAGAAGCTGGGACACACCACCAGGGACCCCTGAACTGAGGAGCTCTGAATTCCACTCCAAAATGTTCCATTCCAGTTCAATCAAGAAAGATTACTTCCCTCTGAGCCCTGCATTCGAAAATATGATGATGTTTATGCATTATTTATAGAAAAGGGATGACATTCAAATCCTGCCTGGGTTCCAGCAGCCACATTGCATCTTTCTAACAGTTTCCCAATAGAGACGGATTCCTGTTCTTGCTGCCTGACTCTCCTTTCCCCTTTCCCCCTGATGCTAAAGGATCTTAAAGGCTTAGAAAGCTATAGCCATGCTAATTTTGTAATACACTGGAACTCTCCTTTTGCATCGTCCTAAGGGGACTTACTCTAATTCAGTTCTTGGAAATAACTTCTCCCCTCATAAACCACCCTTCCAACGAACTCCTTACATTGAGGCATTTTAAAGCTTTATTTTAGTAATGATCATTATAAACAAGTCCAGGCTTTACAGAGCTTTTCATCCCCAAGGATCCCGGAATGCTTTCAAGCACTGCACACCAACCACTGACAGGGATGAATTCATGGCCCTGTGAAAGAGCAGCTCTTCCCGGGGCCGGAGTGGGCTATGCCGAGCCGAGCTGTGCAGGACAGGCACCAATGCGATGGGAGAACAGCATCTCTGCAGCTTGGCTGGTGATGCTCAAAGCAAGGATGGTACATGCCCACCACTTCTGCAGCATCATGAAATAGGTGGTTACGGAGAAACGTGCTATTAATTGAGGGGTTTATTAAGTAATACCTAATATCATAGAATGATAGAATCATAGAATTATATCAGCTGGAAGAGAGCTAGAAGATCATCGAGTCCAGCCTTTGTCCCAGCCCTACCAACCTACTAAACAATTCCCCCCAACACAACATCCACCAATCTCTTAAACCCCTCCAGGGCCACTGACTCAACCACCTCCCTGGGCAGCCTGTTCCAACAGCTGACAACCCTCTCAGTAAAGAAATTCTTCCTAATATCTAACCTGAATCTCCCCTGGCACATATATCCATTTCCCCTCGTCCTATCACTCTCCACTAGGGAGAACAGACCAACTCCCACCTCTCTATAACCTCCCTTCAGGTAGCTGTAGAGAGCGATGAGGTCTCCCCTCAATCTCTTCTTCTCCAGGCTAAACAGCCCCAGATCCCTCAGCCTTTCCTCATAAGACTTATGTTCTCAGCCCTTTCCCAGCTGGGCAGCCCGTCTCTGTACCCTCTCTAGCACCTTGATGTCCCTCTTGTAGTGAGGGGCCCAAAACTGGATGCAGTACTTGAGGTGGGGCCTCACCAAAGCCAAGTACAGGGGCATGATCACCTCCCTGCTCCTGCTGACAACACCATTCCTGACACAGGCCAGGATGCCGTTGACCTTCTTGGCCACCTGGGCACACTGCTGGCTCCTGTTCAGCCGGTGTCCATCAACACTCTCAGACCTCTCTCTGCCTGGCAGCTCTCCATTCAATCATTGATTGCACCATGATAGGGGAGAGGCAACGGACACACGTTGCAACACAGGAAATTATAATTAAACATAAGGAACAAAAATCACTGTAAAGGTGGTTAAATATCAAAACTAGGTTGTACAGAGGGATTGTGGCATCTCCATCCTGGAACTGTGTGCTTGAGCTCAGCTGGATGAGGCCATGAGCAACCTGGTCCGGTTGAGACCTGCTCCGTGCAAGCGCATTGGATGAGAGATGTTGTGCAGTCCCACCCCAAATTCTTTGCCATGCTCTGGCACAATAACTTAAAGCATGAGTAGTGTTGGTTTAAACTAACACACCAACTGCTGAGTTGCAGCAGCTGTCACAGCTATTAGCTACAGGCCTGGCAACTTCCAGCAGACTCTAGAAACTGCAATGCCTTCAGCTGCACTAGTGAAAGTCTGCAGAAAACCCACTGTCCTGGTTATTTCACTGAAAAGTAAGTTGATTACTCGTCTCACCCCAGCGACTGCAGAAAATAGAGCATCGGGCTCCATGCAGCAAATGCTTCCAAGCTTGGGTGTTGGCTGCTTTTAGTCCTGTATTTTCTAGATTAAAGCTGTGCAACAACATTAGCTGTTCCTCACAGCAACCAACTGCTCGTAACTCTCATTAATTTGGACTCACGCCCATTTATCAGCACTAGTGCTGGAGAGCAATACCCAGACCTGAATTTGATAGACTGTGCATCGGACCTCATTGACACCTGGTGTAGCCACTTCCCTTGTCTCATGTACAGCTTTCCTAGGAAGCTGGCCCAGAGAGCTCTTACGAGGCAGACAAACGGCGTCACGCTGTCCCACTTGGATTAGAGCCTCTCATAACTTCCAGATGTGTCTCCATCATGCTGCAGCCTTACCAGCTGTTGCCTCCTCTTTAGGAATTTGTCCACTGGATCACACCTTCTTGCTTATATCTTTGCTGAAATTTGTCTTGCTGATGGCAGGTTTGTGGTTAACTCCTTCTGAAAAGTAATTTCCCCCCGCACTGCCCTGGAGAAGTTGTGCATCCTATGCAAAGAATGACAGCTAGACCTTGGTGGGAAGACAGCGAGGTGAGGAGATGTCACCATGACCTGGGTGTTTATTTCAATAGTTAATTTCCAGATAAGCACTTTTCAGCACGCACTAGATGCTCCAGAGGTTTCCACGTGGGCAAGGCTACAGTATGATGTAAAGACTTGGTAGCCAGACAGCAGTTATAGGCAAAGTCATTGTGGAAACTGAGTTTTCTGGGGCTGGGAGCCAGCAAGTGTGGAACTCAGTATGGAAGATATCACAATATTTTTTGTTGATATCATTATATTTTTTATGTTGTTTCATTGCAATCTGAAAATACTTTTAAACCCACTGCTCTCACAGCAATCCACAGTCACCCAGTTGCCTTGTGACGCTGATCCTGAGGGATTCCTCACCTGGGTGCAAGCTCTGCTTGGACTTAAAAACAGATGATTCAGGGTTTTAACCTGCTTCGAGGTTTTTTTATAGCCCTTAGATATCATAAGGAAACAAACAAAAAACCAGATGGTTCCTATAGCTGTGGAGCACTTTTTAGCTAATAGTAGCTCTGGACTATCGAGGCAGCATTTTAATCACTGCTGTAGGGCAAGAAGACCCGAGGCAAAGAGTGCAGATATCCATAGATTGAACAAAAATCCCATAACCCATCGACTTTGGACAAAGATCTAGTGAGTTCCAGCTCTGCTGCACAGCATCTTCTCAACTGCAGGTACAAGCACTGTTAAATACATTGAAAAAAATCTATACTGCTATAGTTTGCATCTAGAAAATATGTAGGGCAGAAAACATGTGATTCAAAAGTGAATTGAAGAATGATTTTTTGTTTAAAGTTTTAGTCTTTCTAGTGTAAATAATGATAGGGTGGTTTACAACTTGTAAGACCAGTCCCTACGAAAATCACATAAACTTAGAACATTTTACAGTGATAGGAATACCATTGTTCTTATCATCATAGCAAATGAACACACACACCACTGCTTAACAGAAGTGGGGAAACTTCTCAAGAGAAAGCAATGAAAATAAAGTTAATTACAGGACTTTAAAAAAAATAGTAGTTGGACTTTGGCCAGAAAGATTTCTGTTTAGACCCGGTTAAGTCTTCCTAAGGGAAGCATTATTTTTTCATGCTGAGGCTCAAGTCTATTTTTAGAGCACATGATAGTCGATGAGTTTAACACTTTCACATTTGAACCAATGGTCTATTAATATTTTTTTCCAGACCTTTTATAACATCACATAGTAGTTTGCTCACTTAATAACAATTGCGTAAACTGTCATCAATTCCGTGCCTGGCATTAAACTGGTTTTACCCTGAATAACCTCTTGGATTTGACAAGTGAGACTCAACTACTCCACATCGTGCCCTAACTTTGTTTCCATTTCAATCCTTCTCATTCAGCAACGTGTTCACAGTGGTCCTTACAGTGGAGGGGAGGACAAGCAGAGGAGCCTGACAAGCTGGAGAAACCAGCTGATGGGCACGTCAGGAAGTGGTACAAAGGCAAATGCAAAGCCCTGCTCCTGGAAGGAATAACCCCCTGCACCAATACAGGATGATCATTGACTGGTTGAGCAGCATCTGCGCAGAAAAGTTTCTGGTGGAGAAGTTGACTGTGAGCCAGCAATGAGTCCTTGCAGCAAGGAAAACTGACAGCGTCACAGAATCACAGAATCACAGAATGTCAGGGGTTGGAAGGGACCTCAAAAGATCATCTAGTCCAGCCCTCCTGCCAGAGCAGGATCACCTACAGTAGGTGAACACAGGAACACGTCCAGGTGGGTTTTGAATGTCTCCAGAGAAGGAGACTCCACAACCTCCCTGGGCAGCCTGTGCCAGGGTTCTGTCACCTTCACAGTGAAAAAGTTTTTTCTAATGTTTTTGTGGAACCTCCTATGTTCCAGCTTGTAACCCTTGCCCCTTGTCCTGTCATTGGACATCACTGAAAAGAGCCTGGCACTGTCCTCCTGACACTTCCCCTTGACGTATTTATAAACATTAATGAGGTCACCCCTCAGCCTCCTCTTCTCCAAGCTAAAGAGACCCAGTCAGACCTGTCCTGGGCTGTGTTAGGAAGGACATTGCCTGTGAGTCAAGGGAGATGGTTCTTTCCCTCTGCTCAGCACTGGTGAGACACACCTTGAGTTCTGGATCCAGTTCTGGGCACCTGAGCACAAGACAGACATGAACACACTGAAGTGGATCCAGCACATGCCAGCAGGATGGTCAGAGGCTGGAGCACATAGTGTGTGAGGAGAGGCTGAGCCAGCTGAGTCTGTGGAGCCTGGGGAAGAGAAGGCTTCAGGAGGACCTTATGCGGTCTGTCACTACCTAATGAGAAGGTGTGAAGAAAATGGAGCCAAACTCTTCCTGGGTGTGAACAGCAATAGGGCAAGAGGCAGCAGACATGAGCGGTGGCACAGGACATACCCACCAGATTTTAGGAAAAAGTTTTCACCATGAAGGTGGTCAGACACAGAGCTCGGGGATTTGTGTAATATCCATCCCGAGAAACAAGGAGAACACGACTGGCCAAGGCCAGGAGCAACCCGATCTAAATCTGACCCTGCTCTGAGCAGAAGGTTGGATCACCCTGTGGGTCCATCCCAGCCTGAATTATTCTGATTCTCTGATTCATACCTCTTCACCAAGCTGCACGTTTCAAAAGCATGCCCGAGTCATTTGAAACATCACATCCAAACCGCTGAATCACGTGTGCACAACCCACTCTAAACTGGCCTAAAAATGCCCCAGACCAGAGAAATGAGAGTGGACTTTCAGTTTTTGCTATCGAAGTGTTTATAACACCAAGTGATACGTTTGTTAAGTCCTCAAGACAAGAGCCAAATCTGCCTCTTTTTGCACGGGACAGCACGCTGGCATCACCGCTTTTCTAGCAATGGCAAAGTGCTGGGCTTTGTAGGAAGGTGCAAACCCAGGCTAGAAATTTAAATGATCCCAAAATGCAGGAGCGTTTGGATGTCACCTCTAGACATGGAATCCCATTGAATGTTCTTCAGCCAAGGTAGGCAAAAAAAAACCCAACAAAACACATAAGGCACATTTGAACACCTTCCTCACCTTGATGATAAAGATCTCAACAATATAAGGCACATATGAACACCTTGATCAGAGTGTCAGTACTGAAAATAGGAAAATACTGCAGGTCACCAGCCCAGAGGGAAGGGCTCTGGGTAGGGCAGGACACCGGTCACTTACGAGAGGGTCAGTAAACTTTTGGAGGAGCTGTGTGGCTCCAGAGTTCTCCCTGTTAACGCAGCCCGTAAGCAGCCCCACCAAGAAAACCTTGTCAAGGTCTTTTCCTCAGAGCTAACTGAAGTCAAATGAAATTAAAATCACGTTAGACAGATTGGCTCGAGACAGTTTAGCTTTTCGTTGCGTGATTTTCCAAGGCTGGGGAGTGAATGTATTTTTCTGTTTGGAAAGACACTTTCCCCTCTCCCTTCCTCCACAAAGCACAGAGTGACGGCAACCCCTGAGTGCGAGTGCGAGAGCTGCCGAAGGGCTGCCCCGGAGGCTCCTTCACTGTCCGGCTGAGAGAACTGCCTGGGAAAGACGCTGCTTTCTAAAGAGGGATTAATGTCCAGCGGCTGATTACACCGGGCTACTGGACCGGATAGCACAGGTCAATTCCGATTTGCAAGGTCTCCGTGCTGCCAGGCAGAGAGGAGCTGAAACCCGAGGGGCACGGGGGGACCGGGCAGAAGCCGCCGAGCATCGCCCCGCCCCGGCAGCACCCACGGGGGGAGAAAAGACGCATTTGAGAAACGAGAAAACAGAGCCCATGAGGGCACAACAAGAAACTGGACGTAAAGACAAGCCGGGGAAAGCCAGGGGCAGGATGAACGGGGGAAAGTAACGCTCTTTGGCGGGGGCTGCTGGAGGG